>NC_137937.1:24856008-24858508 GCF_963969265.1 Rhamphochromis sp. 'chilingali' | reverse complement strand
CGTTTTGTGGTAAGCTTTTCTTTGGCTGTCACTTCTTCACCCTGACCTGTCTTATTTGGCTCAGCAGAACTAAAATATATATCCTGCTGCTTTTACACACGCACTCGCATAACGCTCAGCGATTCTCTGCGCGATCAACCTCTCACATGTTTAAGCTTGCTGCGGGAGATTTCACTTGTCATGTTTGCATAGTAAGCTAATGATTGATAAGACAATGTCAGAGGAATTGGTGCGCAAATTATCATCACTCACCAATCAGTGCTGTCGCTCTCTATACACAGTTGGCGCGATTGCAAAGTGAAAGCAAAAAACAAGCGCAAATTCAAACGCGATTTCAATATGTCACATATTGACAGTGGCTCATCGATGCCAATGACATAATTACCCAGCTAAATTTCCGAAAGAATGCAAAAGCATTGACATATATTTTCCTTCCTACAATAGCCCGACGGGCAGGGCAGAGATAGATTTTGGTAGCGCGACTGGAAAAATCGCTAGCCCCAGGACGTCGGGCTAGCGATTTTGCGAGCTCTGTATCTGATTGAGGAATCACTCATCTTTGGAAAACAGAGTTTATTACAGAGAAATGGCTCTTTCCAAAATAAAAGCTATACTATCCGCTTCTTCTGGGCTATATTCTCAGCAGCATATTGTAGCAGGTCAGGGCTGTTCGGGGTTCTGTTTGTACAGTTATGTTTTGTTTATGTTGCCATAGCGATGGGTGACGCCCTCTCGCTGCGACGGTGTGTCCTTCCGGGGTCAGAGGGCGCCCTATGTGTTGTTGTTGTTGTTGCTGTGCGGTTGCCATGCTGAGCAGTTAGCTAGCGGCAGTGTTCTTCTGCAGATGTCAATAAACGGCTGTGCTCCCTGGCTAGCTCACGGGAAGCAAGACCAAACGACACCTCCGTCTCCTCGTTGTCTGAGCTCGCCACATTGGTGTCAGAAGTGGGATGATGGTGGCACCCCATGTTCTGACCCGAGTGACTTTCCCCCCGCCGGTCGTGACCGGCCGGTGCGCCAAAAGAAGGCACCTGGACATTTGCAGGACTTTGTGTGGGGTAATGGGGTCGTCGGGGACGACTGACCCCTTAGGTGGGGGCTATGTAGCGGGTCAGGGCTATTCGGGGTTCTGTTTGTACAGTTATGTTTTGTTTATGTTGCCATAGTGACGGGTGACGCCCTCTCGCTGCGACGGTGTGTCCTTCCGGGGTCAGAGGGCGCCCTGTGTGTTGTTGTTGTTGTTGCTGTGCGGTTGCCGCGCTGAGCGGTTAGCTAGCGGCAGTGTTCTTCTGCAGATGTCAATAAACGGCTATGCTCCCTGGCTAGCTCATGGGAAGCAAAACCAAACGACACCTCCGTCTCCACAATATTAAACATATCAGGTCCCCATAAGGAGAATCATGTGCTAACGGCTGTCTAAATGACTCGGGTAAAGTTTGTAGCATGCATGCTTGTTGTTTTTGTCTGCTTCCACTTGTCTTTGCACTAGGATGATGTTGGCGTAAATGTGCAGTCATATTCGTTGTGTTCCCACTAGTGCTGTCAGCGTTAATCTCGTTGAAATGACGTTAACGCCACAACGCGGCAAATCTCCGTTAACGAGCTACATATATATATATATATATATATATATATATATATATGTATATATATATGTATATATATATATATGTATGTATATATATATATATATATATATATATTAGAGCTGGGCGATATATCGAGTTTTTAAAACATATCGATATATTTTTATACGAGATATAAGATGTGACAATATCCTTTATATCGATATAGTCTATGTTACGTTATAATTATAGTTGTGGAGCCGCAAGTTTGCCTCTCTTTCGTCCACTTTTGTCTCTACGCAACGTTACTCCGCCTCGCCTTCACTGAAGACAACTCCCCCTCCTCCCCCATCGCTTCACGTGCAGGCAGCGACAAGACGGACACGGCAAATCTCCGTTAACGAGTTACTGCGCATCGCCCCATGCGTGGGGCTGGACGGCGTCAACGTGCTAACGAGCTAAACATGCTAACGAGCTAACAGCGCTAACCCTAAAATCCTTTCATTCTCTCAAAAGTTGATAGCGCGCCTTATGTATGAATTCTGGTTGTGCTTGATGGCCGCGAACCGATTTTATGTGGTACACGGCGCTCAGCAATCTGTCAAAAATGTTTGAGTACGACTTTGGTAAGCTACGGAGCTGCACCGCTTAATAGATTGTCGGCGCATTACGGCTACCGAGGAGCTTCGCGGAGTGATACGTACTGTGCATCAACGTATTACCGTATTGTGTGTGTATAAGGACCATAAATGGCACCTGTAAGAGACGTGGTTATGAAGCGGATTTCAAACTCCAGGCTGTCAGTCACACAGCAAAACTTGGGAACAGAGCAGCTGTGAAATCTGTCTTTGTTATTACGCTCAGCGTCTTTTAGTTTACATTTTGACTGCACAATTGTGAGCTCTTTGTTATGCACAAAAACAACCTTGTTTTCT
>NC_137937.1:24038508-24101008 GCF_963969265.1 Rhamphochromis sp. 'chilingali' | reverse complement strand
TGAAAGATAGCCCAGCACCATTTCATCAATTTATTAATAACCTCTCTTTCTCTTGTGCCATAAAAAAAGACTGAGGAGAGTCAGAAAATGACAAGCACAAGCCTGACATGTAGATGATGAGGGATTTTGGTGACCAAAGATGAAACAAGGCGTCAGTTCCTAATTAATTCATCATTATGTATTACGTTGCTTGGTGGCCACAAGCTGACGAAAGGAGATGTAAATAGTACGTCATGAGAATTAACCTAACTACAAAGATCATTCCAGGAAAAAATTATTCTTTAACACAGTCTGAACTCACGTAGGTAGTGTTTAAGAATAGTTCTCCAGGCTTCTTAAAGGACATTTCAAAGCTTTTCTTTGAGGTCCAGGCTCTCGGTAGCCAGTACATGACTGATTGTGTTCCACTGTCTGCTTCCTTATCCAAGAATACTCGGTACACTCTTACTGTTTTGGCAATGTGTTTAGGAATCACTACCATGTTGACAGGGAAGTTGTTTCCAATCAGACACTTTACAGAATGTATGGTGCCCAAAATCGGACGGTACTTTTCTGCATTCAGATCTCCCCACACCTGGTTTAAATGAACCTCCAAACCATGACAGAGCCTCTACCATGTTTTACAGATGACTGTAGACACTCACTGTTTTACCCATCGACTGACCACCTCATTACATAATAATGGCAACCAAAAATTACAGCTCTGTGATTCCTCTTTAGCTCACTTGGTTGATCATGTGAGCATATCCCATGACTGAAGACTAAATTGAGCAGCCTTGGTTCAAGTCCAGGGCACTTTGTTGCATGTCTCTGCAGTCTCTGTCTCCCTGCTTTCCTATCCTAATCTCCTAAACAGACCTGTCCCGGTTTTCAGTCTAGTTTTGTCTAACTTTGTGTACCCCAGCCTTTTCTCCCTGTTTTTCTCCCTTATGGACAGCTTCTTCACAGCCAACTTCCATTGAGACCATTTCTGATGGGGCTTCAGTACTAGATAGAGAATTGGAGGATTAGATGCATTTATCATATTTCTACTTTTGTAATCACCTTGTGTACGCAACTTTATGTCTTCACACTTTCAGCTAATGTGAAAAATTATGTGTTTTTGTGATAGGCTGCTTCTAACAAATCACCTACAGATGCTATTTAAAATGGGTTCTTTGCTAAGTTGTATGCTATGTGTATACACAACACTGGTTGTGAGTTAGGTGCCTTTTGAATGAATGATTCATAGTTCAGTGTTAAGTGGCTTAAGAAACGTTCTGGACTGGACTACAAATGAGCGAAAAAGCAGTCATTGTTCAAAGGAAAACTTTGAATGACCTTCAGGAAGCCTGGAAAAGTATTATTAAGAAAGTTTGACTCCTTAAAAGAAATATTTAAAGAAATTAGGAATGGTTTGAGGTTTTTCCCCAGTATGTATGTGAAAAACAAATGGATCCCATTTCTGAGTTTCTAGGGGTGACCTTTGAGTCCTGTGTCCATTTTTCCTTGGAAGAAATAGATGTTTCCAGCTGTGTCATATGCTACATACAGCAGCTCAGCCAGGCTAGTTGGTAATCAGCATCAGAGAGAGCCACCGGGGTTATAGCAGACTAGTGTCATTTTATATGAAACTGACTAAAGCAAATGGGGACCACAAAACTCTTTCAAATGGTGAAGTCAACTGATGCTAATGTCTGTAAAACGCTTTATAAAAAAAAAAAAAGCACACACCCCCCAAAATCAAAGTGGTTTGTCTGAGAGAACAGCAGCTAATCAAAAGCCAAAAATATCTGTCAACGACTAAATTGTGTTCTTTGCTAATAGCACAC
Source organism: Rhamphochromis sp. 'chilingali' (assembly GCF_963969265.1). NCBI lineage: Eukaryota > Metazoa > Chordata > Actinopteri > Cichliformes > Cichlidae > Rhamphochromis > Rhamphochromis sp. 'chilingali'. The sequence continues at coordinate 24,099,197 of NC_137937.1, read as the reverse complement.
CATGGGGAGTTCAGTCAAGGTTGTTAGAAGCCCTTTCTTATTAATAACAAGAGTGGAATTAGAAATATTTTCCAAGTCGAGATGAAACATCTGTGCCTCATGCTGTTCTTATTTAGAAAATGAGGTGAGCTGCCATACACTGAGACCCAGAGCATGATGTGCAATTTAATGTTAATTTTCCGCCTATTCACTCCACACTGCTCATTACATAGACAACTGGTACTCCACCTAGATTTATAGAAGCTAATTAATCTGTGCCAAGGAGGTGAACACAAAGACAGGGCATATGTGCTCACACATGAACACACAAACACCTGGAAAGTTTACATTAGATGAGAAATCCAGATAGTTGCGTTAGTAATGAGGCCAATTTGAGTCAATGTTTGAATGTGGAAATCAAAGTTTTCTAGGTTCTCTCTGGCAGCTGTTAAAGGTAGAAACAGAAGGAAATGAATAGTTTCTTTTTTACATTGACATGACTGCCTTTAATCTTTAGTCTTATTCTACTTCTACCCGGAAAGACATTTTTTAGTATGTCAAACTTTATCTCTCTCTTTTTTCCTGGCCTGCTACTGTCTTCCCGTCTCTTCCAGTCTATCCCTTCCTCTGATATCGAAAGGGCATCCAGCAGAATAGGGAATAAGGACAAAGTCAACAAATATCTGGGCCATTCAGTCCTACTATAACACCAACTGTCAATTTTCTCTCAAGTTCTCATCTCGACCTTGACCCATTCCCCTGTGTCCTGCTCAACTGCCCTTCATCGCTCCCCTCCTCTTCAATTTGCCTCTCCTACTTCCCATTTTGGAATGATTGATGGCCATGATGCTTTGCTCTTGAGCAGTTTATTAACTTCATAGAGACAGGCTAGATAGACAGCAGACCTCACACTGTCTCACTTTTTTTCTTATCTGTTCTAACACTTACTACTCTGGCGCTGTCACTCTACTGGTCACCCTGACCTCTGTCTTCTGCTTCCTTTTCCTCCTATCTATCCAAACTTGACAAAAAAAAAAAACAGCTGTGGATGATGTTGTTTAGCATATTGATATATATCCTAACACATATATGTGCTCGGTATATGCTCGCCTTTCCCATTTGAGTGAGTACCGTGGTCATAAACATGCTTTATGTTGTCATTACTTAGTGGGAAGTAGCAGACGCACTTCATGTGAAGAATCAGTTGAGTTCAGGGGATGTGAGTTACAGCGAGGTAGAGGTAGATGCCTGGACATCTCGTACATACATGATGTGCATATCCTGGCTGAACAAGCCGCTATACATACGGCCAAGTTCACACACCATTGGCCACGTAATGGCATGTTAGGCAGGCCCAGGGGCATGCTGACAGGCTGTACTGTGGGTAGATGGTATTACTTTATCTCCCCATTGTTCTTGACCTTGAAACTATAAACATACAGTATCGAATATAAGAGAGGAGGTTTTTTTTGTTTGTTTTTTCAAGATTTTAACTTAATGAACAAGTGCCACTTTTTCTAAGCTATGGCCAGCACAATGTTTTCACCATCTACATAAGATAGTTGAAGGGAAAAAATATGCATAACCCAGAAAAAATAATCTGTTTTTTTCTGTGCCTTAAGAGTTGGGTTTGATTTGTTTTACATTAAATCTATTTTATAATTTGCATGTTTTTACTTTGAAAATTGCTGCTTTATAGTATTTGTAGATGGCTTTTACTTCCTATCCAGGTCTCCCTTATCAACAAATTAACCAAATCTCGGCAGTCTACCACTTCAAAAGAGAGTACTAGAGAGGAGCATGGGAAGGAGACAACAACAAAGGAGCAAGACAGCAGAGACACTGACAGAAAATATACGGAAATTAAGGCTACATGTCAGTGTTTTAGGGATTAAAATATTGCAATGAAAGCTGGATGCAGAGAGCCATGGGAATCATCCGAGTTGTCTCCTTTCTGTACCAGAGGTCAGCGCCGTCCGCTGTGGAGTGGACAGCAAGTTACTGTTATAACAAAGGATCGGACCTGCCCCGTAAATCGAGGATCTTTAGCACGGTTGTTTTCAGAGGCTGTGGTGTCTAGCACATAGCCAGTTTCTTCTCATAAATTCAGACTATTTCTATTTAACTTTTATTTATTTGTTTAACCTGGGCTCCTTTTACTGACTTATTTTTTAGTGTAATTAAAATCTTAATTGATTTTTGGGTTTCTATTGTAAATACTTTTTTCAATAGTTACTTTGGTGTTAGCAAGGCTTCCTTGGTTTGCCACCCCTCCTTTAGTTGCTCTCCACCTGAATAAACAAATGAATGTAATTTTTTATAACATCCAAAATACCACACCTGTCATTACATCACATATGATCATCCCAATAGAACCTACTTTTCAGCCCAGCATGACAGCAACAAGAGGTGGAATGCTACCAGTTGTTAATAGTCTTCGTGGCACGTAAGGGGGTTTTCGAGAGAAATGGTAATAGGAATCATGGGCTATGGCCAACCTGACATAGGCCATATTGCAGCTCAGGTTAGAGGGAGTGAATAAAAGAATGAGGTATCAGAAAATGTTTAAAGGAAAAGTCATTAACAGATTTATGGTTGGATTAAAAGAACATTGAGAGAGAAGAATAAAATCGAAGTGAATAGCATTAATTAAAGAAGACATTTAAAAGAACTGTTTAATTTTCAAGCAACTGACAATACAGGATGACATAAAGGAAATAAAGAGGCACATTAAACTGATAAGTTTAAGCCTGTCTAACATAAATCTCTAAATCTTAATGTAGCTCTGACAAGTGTCCGTTCCACTTACTGACTGCATGGATATCTTTAGGTTCCTGTAGCACGCATACAGGAAGGAGTGACTAGAAAAAAAGAAACATTTTTCTGTCTGCCAATTTTTGCCTGTTTGCAGCCGTTCTGCTGGCTTGCGCAGTCCTTGCAATCCGCTGTGAGTTTCACCAACAAGCTGTTCATCACCCACAGGACTCCTGCTGTAGGATTTCTTTTTTTCCCCCTTTTGCATATTAAAAAACTGCCACACATAGGAAAAATAAAAAGAGAATAAAAAGTGTCCTTACATAACAGAGAGCAGCATTAATATCCAGATCAGTGAAGTTACTTAAATCTTTCACCTGGCACATCATGTTCACTCAAATGACAACAGAATCTATTTTTTGCAGTATTTATTAGTATGCCACATATGTTGCATCGACTGTTTCTGTTTTTGTGCAGCTGCGCTAAGCCTTTTTTGTGTACGCGAATGAGACTCGCCCACAATTTTTCCCTATAGATCGCCTGGTGCATCACTTTGAGTTCTGCGGATAAAAGCTTTTGTCAAACAGCATATATAATCATATAACTAATCCATTGGAGACATGACAGGATTGCAAGCTTCCTTTTTTTGTCCAGTACACAGAGAGAGGTAAAAGGTTCTATTGAAGAGAAAGCTCAGTTCACTCTGCTTGGTCTGCAGAAAAGGTGAGAAAATAAGAGCAGGACAGGCCAAAGAAAAAAAAGAAGAATGATTATGTGAGGTTGATGCGTGTGATTTAGACCTGTACCTCTTTTACGACTTTGAGTCAGTTGCATGACCCCCTGCTGGAGATCCCTTACACCCCCCGCTTCCTTCTTCCTTGCCTCTTCCATTTCTTCAGACTTGTTGACTCCATATATCAGCACTTCATCACTCTGCTTTCACTTTGTAGGGAATCGCTCAAGCCGACCATGCACCTCCCCGAGTCCTCTCCCGACTTTCCCTTTGTTTATTTCTTGCTTACAAATCTTTTTCACTTTCAGTTTCGCCTTCTGAATCCTTTACAGCTCCTGTCTATGTTAATCATCCTTCAATCTAATGGGTCCCATGTTTTCTTTGTTCTCATCTCCTCTATGTACTACAGAAAAACATTTGCTTGTTTGCTGTTTGTTGTTTTTTGCATTTTGTTTTCCTTCTGATGCCTGACTCTCTTCACTTTACACCTACTTTGTCCTTCTACTTGTCTGAAGCCCTTTTTTTCAAATAAACCCGGAACCTCTTCTCTCTCTCTCTCCACACTAGAGCTACTATTCCAAAATTAGCATGCAAGCTTGAAGTTTAAATAAAACTGGACTTGTTTCTGCATGCAGACCACCAATCACTGCAAAAACAAATAGCAAGAACAATTTGTCATGGTTTCCAACAGCATTAACAATAATTGCTGGTTTTATTTCCTGCCCCTTGTTACTGTTTTAAAAAAACAAAGAGTATTTTAAGGATTTAAAAGAGGGCATTTTTTTTGTTGTTTTTTTTAGTTGTTGTTGGGTTTTTTTGTTGTTTTTGTTTTGTTTTTCTTTTCTGCTAAGAAGCCGAGGATATACTGCATAACAAATAGCTGATTTTCTTGTTTGAGTGCAACTAGCCAAACAGGGAACAGCCACTGAGACAGAGAGTTACAGAGACAGGCAGTGAAAGTGGACAGTGTGTCCTCTGTTTCTTAACATAAAACTCATTGCTGCAGCACAAATGTGATCCCCTTAAACAGATTTTCAGTTATAGTGTCCTTATTTTCCCCTGAGTTACCGATTCTGTCACTAGTTAGCTAACAAAAACTAATGTAAGTCTATTAACTGCAACCAACCACGTTTCTTTTCTTTTTTTTGCCTGTCCCGTTTGGCTCTTTTGCCGTCAGAATTATTGTCTAAAGGCGAGGAAAGATGCCCAACGGATTTACTTTACCAAATTGACCATCCCAGCCTTGCCGTAATTGGTCTATTTGATTCACCTTTTATTGTTTATTTTATTTATTTTTTATTTTCACTTGCTAGATACGGGACAGACTTGAATGAGGAAAAGAAAAGGGAGAAAGGAAGAGGGGGAAAAAACAGCGGAGAAGAGGGACGGGGATAAAGGGCAAAAAAAACAAAAACCAACTAAATAAGCAGACAAAAAAATACATATATCAATCACCTGGATCACCTGTTGAGAAAGAAAAAAGAAAACAAGCAGAAGAAAACAAGAGCAATACAATAAACAACATCACGATGATATATGGGAATATAACAGTAAATACTAAATATTAAACATTATTGTGCAGCACGTAATATCGACAGCACACAGTGTGCTTTGAGGTAGGAGCCAAAAAGGGTGTAGTTTGTGTGTGTGAGCACCCGTGTGTACACCTGTGAGCATGAACGCGCTTGTTTTTAAAAGGTTCCTTCATGTAATGATCTGCTAGAGGGTGTGGGGAGCCACAGCCCCGTCCACCAGGGCATGAAGCAGGTATGGAGGAGATCAAGACTCCAGAAATCCAGAGGCCCTAAGAGGGCATTTGAACTCCTAGGGTCGAAGTTGTCTGCTCGAGCAACCACCCGCAATAGTATCTGTCAGTGTTTTGATCCGACTTTGTTTTTTTAAATTGGTGAAACAGCCTTTGGTTAGTATTCTCTCTAAGTAATTCAGGATTCATTCACAAATCTTTCCCTCTTATCTCAATGTAAGCTGTGCAAATACTGTCACATCAATTATGATATGCTTCAGCTGCTAAAATAAAAATGCTGATTTCTAGTTGCACTGAATGCTGTTGAATACAGTTCTCTTAGCTCGTAAGCAACAGTAAACTGGTAAAAATGACAAATAAACCAAAAAACAACAAATGCGTGCTTTTTTATTTCAATATACAAATAGAAATCTCATCAAAAAGTATAATAGATTTTCAAACACACAGACAAGTACAGTCACCAACAACTCTATTTACCTTTTTTTGGATTAGGAAGTAACCCCAGAAGAAAACTTAAGACATATTTATGTTTCTTTGCATGACTAGTCATATGTTATAACAGCATCTGTTAGAGGAATGTAGGGGGAAAGCTCTCCTCTTTTCTCCACATACTGCACCTGTGTAGCTGAGTACACCGTGCATCGTATCTTCCCATTAACTTTTTTCTTGTTTTCTTGCCTCTCAGTTTGTTCTTTTCTTATTGCTTTAATAAATATATAATTAAAAATAAAATGGTTGGGGCCTAGTGGTTTGAACTTCAGTAGTGTTAAACCTCCCCTTAGTTAGCTGCAGCTGCTTCACCAGAGGTGATTACAGAACAAATACGTGTGGAACAGAATGCTGAACTGAATTTGGCTTCTTTGTGGAATGATCATGCATTCTTCAACTATGTTATTCATACCTGACCTATTTCTGGCAAAATCATGCAAAGTATGATTGCCTGGTTGAGCTGGATTTTCTTATCCCCCCTTTTCACAGAGCTTCTTCACAGCATTTCAGGGTGCAGGCAGAAGCATTTAACATTTTCTGATTCTTCTTCTGATTAAAAAATGGTTATGTATGATGCAGATTTAACTCCAGAAAGATCCGCCCTACAGTGTTCCTTCGTGCACTGATGAATGATTTCATCAAAACACACACACACACACTCAGTACCTATAATGGATCATGGGAGCCTCACATGGAGTCTCATTTGACCAGTTTGTATAAAGAAAGTCAAAAGTTGACATGGCACCATGAAGTGCTTTTCAGATGCTAACACCCCCATTTAGTACTGATCTTCTGCAGCAGCTACCTTTTTAGGCGCTGGTTACATTTGCACACATTCAAGCGTAGGATCAACCCACAGCAGTCTTCTGTGGGCAGCTGAGCTATTCCACTAGAACTGCTGAGGGTTAAGTGCCTTACTCCAGGGCACCACTGCGGCAGAGGAGAGAGCATATTTCATTCAATTTCCCCTCCTAAGACTTTCCCCCTTAGAAGTTTAAGGCTTTGATTTAGAAACCTTTATGCTGCAAGTGTTCTTGATGTAAAATTGATTTCACAACAGCTCTGGATAAAAAGACAGAGAGTTCAATAATCAATGCAGCATCAAAAATTGTAAGTAATGGCAGTAATGGAGAATTTCAGAACCCCTTTTCAAATGTGATGCTAGTCAAGGGATTTGAGAGAGTAAACAGCACTGTTATTCACTAATAATGGAGTTTGTTTATGTTGGTCCAACATTAATTCCTTTAACAATGTCATTATACAGCAGATCTATTTGACATCAACCCTTATTGCGCCAGTCCTTGTGTCAGCATGATGCATGTCTGTGTCCTGTCACAAGGGAGTGGTGGTGAGTCCACACCCCTCAACACATGAGGGGTGTGGACTGTGATTTATGTGCTTAATAATGAAAGTAAACCACAAGTATAATAAGAAGCATTACAGGTGAACACTTTTCCTTCTTTCTGTGGGGATTTCTGTGAGGAACCACAGAATCACTGAACCAAGTGCTTCTGCAGCTTTAGGAGATACTGCCGAGCTCCAGTTCTCTGCAGCAAAGGCCCTGATGAGTAATGAGGTTTGAAATTGTGATGAAACAAAACCAAGTCTGGTGCCGCTTCTTGTAAAAAATTTAAATGTCTTCATCCTGCTAGCAGTTTTTTAAAAGGGTGCACTGCAGTTTCAAAGTTAAACCGTTATAATGCGGCAATATTAAAGACATTTTTTTCCCATAAAGTAAAGAAGACTAAAGAGGTACTCTCTCGTTATGACTCCCTCACTTAACCACTTACTTTCTGTGCCTGTTGTTTTGGGCATCTATATGAGCAAGTGACCAAATTATTTATTTATATTTCATATATTTGACAGTTTTTGAGGCAGAGGGCTTGAATGATTTTTAAAGACCTATAGTAATAAACCAGTGTGTTGAATATCTTTTTGGCCAAGATATCAGGATATGTTAAGAAAAAATAAGGTTAGATTACTCAATGAGAGTTATGATGAAGTTGTTAGAGTCCATTCAACCACTGAGGTCAAACGCAGCGGTATGAGACCGGTCCATAATTATGAAAAACACAAAAAAAGAGAGAACTAAAGTGACAGAATAACTCTGAATACTTAATTCAACTGTAATTTCATTAATTATTTCCACTTCAGCCTATTCGCCTAATGTGTAAGTTTGTAAGTTTAAGGACATTTCAGGAAAAGTTAGAGGGGCACAAGTGCACCTGGCACACACCGCAATCCCACAGCTATCAACACTATCTCCCTGTCCTTCAGACAATCTAAGGCAGCTTTATGAAACTTTTAAAAGCCATAATTTCTTTGAAGTGGAAACTTGTTCTGTCAATGGCTTTGTATAATCCCACAGTTCACTTGCTTGCTGTACTGTGAAAAGAACGTTTTTTTCCTGGAGATAGGGAGTGCCTCCATCCATACAAAGAGCTTAACCACAACATCTCAGTACTCCCTTTCTCTCCTTCTCCCTCCACCACCGCGAGCACACAAACAAATGCACTAAAGCGCACGTTCAATAAAATATATCATTTTCCCCCAGGTTTTTACCTTCACAGCCATGTCTTCTGCTTTGTCCACTCTGACCATTTTTTGTTTCTCCCACGTGGTATTACTTGGTCAACCTGATCTTATAAAACATTCAGAGACTGTTTACATGCACCAAATCACCCTGCATGCATTATGCAGGGAAGCAAGTGGTGTAGTTCTCAAGTCTCCTTCCTTTCCGCTCTTTGCACTGCACCTATCCTCCCTTTATTTCCTAGAACACACAGTTTTTCCTGCATACATGATTTTTTGCCAAATAAATAGGAGAATTATGATCAAATTATATTAGACAATTTAGGTTATCAAATGTTCAGAAATAACAGACAGCAAAGACTCATTGCCTATTTTACATGGACCAGTCTTGATTGTTTTTGCATCTACCCCACAAAGGCCCATCCAGAGCCAGGGAACAACCCTAACAGCATCTCATCCTTTTGGCCTTTTCCCACTTTTAGAATTTGAATTTCAAAAAGTCTTGAAAACTTGTGCTCTACCATTTCCTATTACCCACCCCTACTTTCTGTCTTCACATATTTGCGTCTTCCTTTAATGCAATTACGCTTTCAGTGGCCCAACACACATTGTTCTACTCTCGTCACTTTATTCAGGTAGAGGTGAAAAGTTGAACTCTTAATACTGCTGCATCAGGAAGAGCTACCAGCACGAGCTAAAACACTCCCTGAGCTTGATCTGCAAATCAGTTTTTCTCTTTTTCCTCACTTTGTTGATCTCCTTCTCGAAGCCTAAATCTTTTCCTTATCTCTGTTCTGTTTATCGCGCTTACTTTTTCTGTGTGTCTAGGGGCGATCGTGGCTCAAGAGTTGGGAGTTCGCCTTGTAATCGGAAGGTTGCCGGTTCGAGCCCCGGCTTGGACAGTCTCGGTCGTTGTGTCCTTGGGCAAGACACCTCACCCGTTGCCTACTGGTGGTGGTCAGAGGGCCCGGTGGCGCCAGTGTCCGGCAGCCTCGCCTCTGTCAGTGCGCCCCAGGGTGGCTGTGGCTACAATGTAGCTTGCCATCACCAGTGTGTGAATGTGTGCGTGAATGGGTGGATGACTGGATATGTAAAGCGCTTTGGGGTCCTTAGGGACTAGTAAAGCGCTATATAAATACAGGCCATTTACCATTTATGTCAGCAAGTCCTTTACCTATATATTGCTGTCTGATATTTCGGCTTCATGACTTGATTTGATCTTCATTTGTTCATCCTTATCTCTACTTTGGCTCAAACTATTACCCTGTGTAAACAGCACAATGTGAGCTATGTCAATGACAATAGACCCCCACAGCCTTCAGGCTACAGTTTATCTTAATGGAGTTCCTCTATATGTGGAGCTTAAAATATTTGCTTTTCCAATTCTCTGCGATTGATTTTTGTAATGTTTAGGTCAGTGAGTAACGTTAGTAGACGAATTTTGAAAATAATTGTGTTTTATTGATGATTATTAATAGTTGAATAACTGAAAGGAGAAAAAAAAAGGGGGGGGGGGAGAAATCCTTGGCCAAAATTAATGTATGAGGCTTCAGCTGAAAAGTACCATGTGGCTAAAACACAACCTAACACTGACCTTAAATGACACCAACCAGACAGACAGAAGGTAAGGGTGGATGTTAACCTGAACTCTAGAGAATAGAGCAATTATTCATGTTGATTGTTGGCTACAAATTATAACACAAAACAAAAATTCTTCCGCCATAATTATAATTCAATGTCCAAACTTTTAATGGAAAGATAGTTGAACTGATCAGAGAACCTCTTTGTAGCAAGACAAACCTGAATCACATGAGCACATGAAGTTTGGTACAACCTGCTCTGGAATGCAATTAAAATGGTGAATATAATAAATAAAATTCAACAGTAGCCAAATAACAATGTTGCCAACTAAGGTTACGTAACATTTGTTCTTAAGCTACGTAAGCAAAGTGCAACACTCTGAAGAGTGTTACAGAAACATGATGCTGAAATGTGTTACAATCCATAACAGATTGCTTAAAAATAGGTGGGTCCAACTTTTTGTTTAAGTTTTTTTATTCTCTGTGTCAGTCTGGTGTACAACCAACTGAAATGCTTAATTTATTTATGCATTGTTCCCTACTCATGCAGTGTACTTTGATCTCTGATTCCGAAGTGGCTAGCTATCAGGTACGTGACAGCTGTCGCCCCTTTCCCAAAATCCCTGAGTGATGGCTCTTGATGCACTGGAACCAGCTTCACTCCACTCCCTGTGAAGCTCCCCCAAGTTCTTAAATGGACTTTACTTGACAGTCCTCTCAAGACTGTGGTGATTACTGTTGCTTATGCACCTTTTTCCATTAAATTGAAAACCATTAAATGCCTCAATACAGCACCCAGCAAATACCCAGCTCCTACCCTAGACAACTGTTGAATCAGCAGTCTACTGACTAAACTAAGTGAGAGATTCACAATATTACACAGTATTTATACAATTTACTTGAATCCATAGTGTCTGGTATCAATTCAAGGTCTTCAAATCCCATTTCTAGCAGAACTATTAAAACATACCAGGGAGTCTGGGGACATTTAGTCCAAGAAGACTACGTCCTACAACTCACTTGCTGATGGGACTGTACATTGTTGTAGCCACAAGGCAGTTGGTGTCTCTGATGGGGGTAGATGAGTGTACCAGATGAGATACACTGAAGGAAAGTGAAGGAAGCGGTTAAGCTGAAGGAAAAGTTCTCTTGAGCTTTGAGATAGCTGACAGGTTCTGGCAGGCAAAGCACAATGCATCTCTGGCAGTAGTTAAAGCAAAAACTCCAGTGTGGGAAGAGTTTGGTGAGGCCATGGAACAAGACTTTTGATTAGCCTCAAAGCCAGTCTGGCAAACCATCAGGCGACTCGGGAGGGGACAGTAGCTTCCATCTTACACTGTCTGTAGTTGGGATCAGGTTATTTTCACTTTAACAAAAAATACAATAAGGTGGTGGAAGTAATATTTCAAGTATCTCCTCAAACCTGTTGACAAAGTTTCTGTTGTGGAAACAGATTTTGGGAACAAAGGGCATGACTTGGTTACTACTGGGGGCAAGTTCATTGAGGTAGTTAAATAAATGTTCCTAGGGGACCTACCACCTTTTGGGCAGTTGAGATTTACCTGTAGTTCTTTCAAGTTCTGGTTGTTGTGGGGCTATCTGGGTTGACACAGCATCACTCAGACTAAGATGTGATTTATAAAAACAGAACACACAAATTTCTGATTTGAAGCTACACTTTTTCCTCTCTTTTGTTTTATAACTAATAATAGTTTTAGCAAAAATAATACAGAATGGATGGCAGCTGTGGTAATTGTGCTTCTCACTGCCAAAGCATTAATTTGTTCCTTGGTATCAATGAGAAAACCTTCACATGAAAAATCTAACTGCAGCAATCATTGCACTGACCTCAACTGACTCAGAAAGAAGGAAGAGAGAGCAAGAGTTGACTCATTAGATATTTTCTATCTATCTGATGCTGGATTATGGCAGTCTCTCACGTTACACACAAGTGAGATCAGTAATTTCCATGCACAGACTTACAAATCTGCATAGACAAACTCTTTCCATACACATTCACACTTTGTCCTTGGTGTAAAAAAACATTACATAAATCTCTCAGTGGGGAGGCTAACACAAATGCACTCGTGCACAAACGGATGTGCATGTAGGCGCAGCCCTAGATATCAGATTGGGTCATGGGAGCCCCAGATAAATGCAAACTACTAATCAGGCCAACCAAAATAGAGCTCATCATCTTTAGGTTGAAATTAGGCTGAGACGAAGGTTATCTTTGGCTGTCCACTGGGCAATCACAGGGAAAAAAACCCATTCACACTAGAGAAGCATCGATGGTGTCAGTTCAATGTGTCTGTACTGTGGCAAGTAATTACATGATCTCTATCAAACTGCCAGTTTTGCTGTGGCCTTCAGGTGGTTAACACGCACAAAAAGACAAAAAAAAGTCACTCACTTCTAATAAAGTGTTATGCAAGAAAAATGTAAATAATGTTTAAGAAAAACAAATTATTCTTTAAATAAATGAAATAATAATCTGACTGTGAAATCTTGCAACTTGAAAGCAGGTACAAGCACCTTACTACGATGATGTTAAATGCGAACATCCTTGGAGGCGCTGATCATTTTGAAAACATTCACAAAAAAGTTTTTCCAAGTCTGAAGTAAGTGATAATGTATTTGCAAGTCTTATGTGTTGAGCACTCTTCTTCAGACTGCTCTAAACACTGTCAGAGTTTTCCTTCCTTTCTCTCCGGAGCTGTATATAATAGCAATGGAAAGAATATCCATAATTTGATCATCTCAGGCATACAGCTCTGAGAGCACAGGAGCCCCCAACTCCAGCTGCTTAGATCGCTTTTTTGAGAGGGGTAGTCAATCAGAATGGTCTAGAAACGAGCAGAAGCTGGTACACAACAGCAGCAAAGTGCAGTCGTGAATGTCTATATGACCGTGAACAGCAGATTAGTACATCGCTTTAGATGTGGTAGTGCTGCAACATAAAATATGCCCAATTTTTCATAAATCAGTCCTGTTGCAATTTATAACAGGACTGTAGATCATCTGTGTTCTATAAGGGAAAATGAAAAACGTAAATGGATATTAGGAGTAGAGACGGACCTATCCGATATTACATATCGGTATCGGTATACTGACCTAAATTACTGGATCGGATATCGGAGAGAAATAAAAAATGTAATCCGATCCGTTAAATATCAAAAAGCACCTCACAAAACTTGCAACACGCCTTAACTCGCCTCATAACCTTAGCACGTCGAAGCAGTATGCGTCACGTGATAGGGCGGCTGTGGCGTGCAAGACCTGTCGGTGGTCTGGTTGAGCATTTGGAGCTTTGCTGACAACCCAGCATTTCATCTCCGACAAAGTTATCCCCGAGAGAAGTAAAGCAAGTGTGTAAGTCCATGCGACTGCCTCTTCTCTCTCCCTCCCTCTCCTGCTGCTACTTCAATCATGAAACTGATCAATGATCAGCTGATCGGCTTTTCTGTCGTGAGTCCGTCTCTCTTGTTTGTTTATTGCCCACTTCGCACCAGAAGGAGGAAACCAGCAGCTGAACAACAGCAGCACGTTTAAGCTTGATAAGCTGTTGTTAGAATTTATTTAATATTACTTTCTACACCAGGATCCTTTTCTACGTAGCTGATGGCTGGTAACTGAGCAGGGGCGGATCTAGCAAAGTGTAGCCAAGGGGGCCGATAGGGCATGAACAGGGAAAAGGGGGGCACAAAGACATACTTTTCTTTCTTAGTCTCATTTAAAATGTGTAGCTTTTAATAAATAATTATCCAAATCTTACACCCAAAGTTTTAATCTGATGAAAAATGTATAGAAGTCCATTACTGTATATAGTTAACTATTAAGTCTAATATACCCTAGTAAGCTATACTACTTTTTTATTCTTTTCTATTTTCTATTTCTATTACCATCAGCTATACCACCATCTGTGCAGTCTGCAATTCTGTGGAAGAAAGATGCTGAATCTATTTAATTATTCTTGAAAAATAATTGAGTTCCCACACTGCATCAAATTAAAGTTGATTACGTCGATGAAGCATCATGAGGTGGAGGGTGGGTGGTTCCCTATTTTTTTTTTTTTTTTTTTTTTGCTGGGAGTTTTAGAACCCTATTAGTTAGGTTGCTTACTCTTTAAAATACCAGAATAGGGAGGATGGAGTAGGTTGAAGTTTATTAGATTGATCAGTATTGCTGAACTATGAAATATTTTGGGTGCAGTATATTTTTTGCATACAGGTATAACAGAATAGCTTTAGTGTTTCTTTGTTTTCTGTAACTTGAGTATGAACTTATACAAGATATTAAAAAACATTTTTATTGATTAAAACACACTATATCGGATTCATATCGGTATCGGCAGATATCCAAATTTATGATATTGGTATCGGACCATCTCTAATTAGGAGGTTGGTGGTAAGGAATGGAGATAAAGCTGGAAGGAGCAAGAGCACAGGGAGAAAAGAAAAGCACAGAAAGAAAGGAGGAATAAGATGTACAAAAATGATAGGGAGTTCAGGGGTGAGGAGTCAAAACAGAACTGCCAACACTCTCAAGAACACCTGTGGGACTTGCTACACAACCTTCTGCGTCAAATAACATGTGTTCAAGGCTCTTAAGCTCTTTGCTGCTTTCACACTCTGACTTTCTCTCCTGTTCAATCTTTTTCCCCTGTCTCACCCATCCCCCTCCGCTCTCAAGACATGGATGAACCAAACGGTGGTTCATCCATTAGGATTATTGATCAAAATAATCGGAGAGAACAAGCGAGAAGAAGAACGCAGAAAGAATCGGAGCTTGCAACCTAAGCCTTCTAATCTCCAAGAGAGATGTACAGACCACTGCTTTCACAAGTGCCAGTCAGAGTTGAAATATGATATAAAGAGCATTTTCTAGTGTGATGTGCTGCAAAGATTATTGAGGGGTTTTTTCCCCTGATTTTTTATTTACTCTGTTTTGAGTTAACATAATTCAAAGGCTAATCTGTTTTGGTAAATTCAATAAAGTGATTAGTTTTCATTAGTTTTTAGATTAGTTTTCGACCTTGCTACAAGATTTGATGCAATATTACTAAAGTGCAGTGTGGCTTATACACACCTATGTAATTCAATTTTATGGAACATCCAGGAAATACTGAAGTCAACACCCTCTGAGGTAAAGAAAAAGTCCCCAGCATTCTCTTTATGCTCCATGCGTTTATGTACAAAGATGGTGCACCAACAGGGGGTATGGCAGACAATATATATCCCCGTTTGACTGAGTGATAAACCTTTCAACAGGCTGTCGTGAATAATCCATTTCATTAATGTTCCCTCCCTGAGCCGAACAATGAGCCCCCTCAAGTATGACCAATAGAACTTCATTACTTGCCATTGTGAGAGAGCCTTGCTTCCTATAATATTACAGCAGCGTGACCTTGACATCTTGTTAGAGCTTACATTAAACTTTATGAGCACCGCCTTTGGTGTTTAAGAATGTCTAAGATATGTATGGAGTCTGCTCATATGGATGTGGATGAGAAGGGGGGAGCATGAGGGAGCAGTCATGATATCACAGATATGTTATTTGGCTTAAGCTTAAAAGGGGTCTTGCCATGCAAAAAAGAAAAATGGAAATCCCATTTGTTTTAATAGCTTACAAACCACAGAGAAGCTATGAATTAAATACTGCCATAATACCCTGCCTGGCTCGACCAAGATGATTGCTTTCATTAAGAGCCACTGGCCAGTATTCTTACTGCTATTAGCCATATTGTACATTGCAGCTGAATGTAAATCTGTTAAGTTGCTCAGATAAACAAAGATTACAGATAGAAGATTTGATGACTGCATGACGCTTTCTGGTACTTTTAATCCTTGTCTTCGGTCTCTATAAATGAGCTTGACTTTTGCGTTACAGATTAATACTACAGTACATCTACTGTAAACACTTTTAATATGGAGTCATAATTATGCCTCAGTTATTGTCATGTTTAACTGCTGCTCATTTCAAAACCATCGGTCTTATGCCATATTGCATGGCATAAAATGAACACGGGCCTGTGTTATTCACTTTGCCTGCAGAGTCCCACTTGTTCACGGCAATTACAATGAAACGTTGGCTTGTGATTAGGGATTTACAACGGGCAAATTAAAATGCCAGCATTACAAACCAGGAAGAAGACTTTGCTATCGTTAAGGTGGTAGGCAGAGGTGTATTAAATTTATAGCACAATGGACATGGGTTTATGAATATTAGATTTACGTTTATACCCACAAAGAGTGGGAAACCTCATAGCACTTTTGCAACGTCTGTGGATTAAAACTGAAAAACCATCTTTGGAAATGAAGGCGATCAGAGCTGCAGGTGGTCTTTAATTAAAGTTTGTGAACAGATGCAAAATGATACCTGAACTAAAACAAGAAGATTGTTTCAAGCCACAATCACAAGGAAACAAAGGTTATTCAATATACAATACATCAAAAATAAATCAGTTCATACATTTATGAATCCAAAGATAACACTGGCAGAGCTTCTGTGTAATAAAACAATATTTAAGTCACAGACTCATCATCTCATGACACTCCGATTATAACCCGCAGAGCTTGTTTGCTGACACAAGAAGAGACCAAATGTCAAGAAATGCAGTAATTCCATTACACATACAGAGTCACAGCACTTCTTTTCAGGGGTATTATGAGCTCAATTTTACGAGTCATGAATCTGAGAATCTAATCTTTTCCAGTTTCTGTTAACACAATGTATAATATGTGTGTGTGTGTGGGGGGGAGGGGGGCTGTGGTAAAGTTTTTGTTGTTTGTTTGTTTGTTTTTTTCAAACTTGGTAAATTACACAAAATGTACTATTTTGGAACTATGGACCAAGCGTTTTTTTTCCTTTTCTTTTTTAGTTCTATCTGTGTACTGTTGTTCCCAAAGGACCGCCATCACTGCAAGATTTTTTATCCAGTTCCCAAAATAGACAAAACACATTATTACAGTAGTAATGCCATCTTTATCAGTCAGAAGGATGTGAATTTTGTTCCCTGTAAACCCTAAAGTTTTTGCACACTGCACATGGAAGCCTGCATTCCTATACTTGCCTTTAAGCAGGACAATGCATGGAAAACAATAATGCAACCAAGCATGCATGTATTGACTCTGCTCCGGATGGCAAACAGTTCTCATAAAGCCCAAAAGTCTCACTGTATTAGCTTAAAGTAAATAACAAATCTGATTTATTTGGATTTGTTGAAAGCTACAGCAGCGAAAGTGCACATTTTGCTAGAGCATTATCAATATTAAAATTGAATGTGGAGACCATGGTCTCTTTGGTATTGAGATCTCTAAATAAATTTCAAAGGAGAGAGAAAAGAGGACGGCTCTTGTTTTAGTATTTTAATTTCAGTCACTTATGTTTAGACTCCCCAGCTGGGTAATCTGGGACTTGAACAGTCAGATGGGAGATTCTCCACTGTTCCAGCACTGTCACATCCATTTGAAGAGGAAATTTATTGAATTGTTTTATAAATCTTTTAAATGACTTGTTAATGCAAAACTCTTAATACCTTTGATTGGTTAGCTGGGTGATGACTGTTTTCTTCATGTGACAACCCAATTCTCTCTGGGACTGAACAGTAATGAGCTTTCTGTCTTCACTGAGTTCGTTTCAAACTTCAGTTTTGATATGTTCTTTGGTTCTAAGGTAAGTTTTAGTCTATAAATATTGTACTTCCCAAATACCAAAAGCTGTTAAAATATGCTTCATACTTTTTTGATATGCATTTGACTCATCAATTGTACTTAGTTTATGAAGGGAAAAAAATGACTTAATGCCCTCACAAACACCAATTTCTTGGTCTTCCTCTTAATATCTGACTTCAACACTCTGAAGCTGGCAGGAGTTGATCTTTAGCATATTTGTATTATTTCTGCTTCAGTCTTTTTCTGTATGGTTTTCTCTGCTTCACTGTGCGTAAGAGACAGATAGCAGGCCTGCAGAGAAGAAGTTAAGTACAGAAAGCCCAAGAATATAAAAACAGGGAACAGAAGTTTCCCAAAAAGTGGTAATGTGTAAGTTTTACCAGGCTAACAATTCTCCATGTTTAGCACGGTGTTGTTATAATTTTGATATTACAGTTTTAGTCAGCTTGATATTATTTCACATTTGAAGTTCCTTTGACAAGTCATACTAATTATGTTGATTTTTTTAATCATTCATTTTGTATATTTGCAGATTAAAAGATTTAATATTTAAAACCTTGACCTGTTAATAAATTACAGTCTCAAATAAAGGCATAGCAGTGTCCTCTAAAATGCACACTGACAGTCCAGTTATCTTTAAAAAAAAAGTTATTATAAATATATATTTACCTCAATACCCACTTCTATATGAGGCATACTAGCTGTTGAATTTAAACTCTTTCACTAAAACAATGGACTATATTATACATATATTCTATTCCACATTTAGAACATTACGCTTTTACTCACAATTAATAAAATAAAATAATTAAAATAAAACCACAAAATCATAAAAATCTCTTCATGATCAAAGCTACCATTGAAATAAGTCAATATTTTTAGAATAAATGGTGGCTGTTCTCAGCTAAATGTAAGAAGCACAGGACACATCTGTAATCCATGCAGGCTTTGAAAAGTAATGAGTCACATCTAGCGTGTCCATTTTTCATTATTAAAATGAAAAATAAAATGTTGTACTCTAGTCTTTTTAGTACTTCCAAGGAATTGGAAGTACTAAAAAGACTTCCAATGCCTTTAACGTCAACCAAAACCATTAACATCACAAAAAACAACCAAAAAAAAAAAAAAACCCCAAACAAGAGGAAGACAAAAAAAAGCCATTAAAATATTACTTTTGATATTTGATAATAGCACACACCACGTAGTTCTGCATGTTAACTGTGTCACATAAAAAATCATAATCAAAATAATTTTGTACCTGTTTTACTCCAATAATTAACAATCCCAGCCTTTCTAATAGGTATCAATCACTGGTGAACCAAGAGAGCCACAGCCAACTGCTTGCCTTTTAAACAGGTGTTTTCGTATAATGACAAATTTAAATGCATCATGAGTTCCCATTCTGTTAAACAATTGCAACAATTCAATTTGGATTGTAAAATTGGATGCTAGATTCTTTAATAGTTAATGGAAATAGTTTGAATGCATCGCCAAAGCGGAATAAGCCGGAGCACCTTCCAGTGTTTTATTAACATATTTAGGACTAAGGTGGAACTGGTTTGAGTGCAGTCTTTAGCTTGAGCTAGAAGAAAAAAAATCACATTGCTGCTGTTAGTCTGCTGGCCACAAGTACAATAACAGTCTGAGTCAATCTGTCTTTGTTTGCTTTGAACAATCTGAACAGAAGAGCAGGTAATGTTCAGATAAAGAGCCTTCCCCTCCAAACTCCATCTTTGTTTTGCTTTCACTTTGGAGTGGAAATGTTGCTGGGCAGCAGAAGTCTCATTTTTCTCAGTGGACCAGTATGATTAAACTGTTGGTGCAGTTGTTGCTACAGCACCTCTGAGAGCTTTGGCCAGAAGGATTACCTATCCTTTAACTGTACAGAAGAAGATCAGCAAAACGTCTTAGGTAAAGATGCACTGTTGCTGCCCTGAAAGCGTAAGCCAGTTATTCTAGCTGTAAAACTGCAGTGGAGGATTACAAGATCACCAACAGCTCTTTTTGAGTTCATTTTAATCCTATTTGACACATCTTTGCACTAGTTCAATTTGCTAGTCTCTCATATTTAAAAAACAAATTACCATTCTTTTTCTTTCTTTTCTGTCACCAACGGCTAAAACTGCTCAATTCCTTTAGTAACTCTGGTTTCTCTTTTTCTTTTAAATTCCTTTTCACTTATTTTTCCTCTCCCTTAAAATAGGAGAGGTTATTATCAATTTTAACTTATTGTCAAATAAAGTAAATCAGCCAACTTGAGCTTTTCAAATCTGTAATGTCATGTAAAAATATTTTGAATACTGTCTAATTGAAAAGGTTTTGATTTTGGTCATTGTTTGATGAACAATGTCCACCGCAGCCTAACTAAGTCAGACTGATACAGTGTAATTGCTGATATCGACAGTCTATTTTACTCACATGTTGCCACAGAATCCTGATTATTATTAAGCAGTGTTGATTTTATAGTCTGTAAATGTTAATTTGATGTCTAATCAGTGAGTGAATAACACTGATTAAAATAACATGCAACATTGTTGGTGAATCAATATGACTTCAGAGTGCAAAATGGATGTTAAATAGGAGTGTTGATGCATTTACACAGATTCTGTGTTCTCAGTGATTACATGTTAGCCTGCTATTTTTGCCCGGGGAACAGACAGCCCACTTATTCAACCGTCAAGGCTGAAATGTGATCTTAATTAAAGGCAGCTGCAACTGTATATGAGCTTGAACAAAACAGAAAATTCATACTGTAGATAGCTTAACCTCTTATCTTTAAAAGAATTCTGCTACTGATAAAGTCAGGTTAAGCTTGTTTAGGGAAGCAGGCAAATGAAAGTGAATTCTCTTGCAGTAGAGATTGCAGAAACTAAACAGACGTCAACAAGGCGATGTGTCAGGCTGCAGTAAATATCTGAGTGATTTGTGGGCAATAAAGACAGGCGGAATTAGTTTTACTTGCACTGTAAAGTGTGGGGGATTGCAATATGAATTATAAATTCAATATAACTACTGAATTTTACAGATAAGTGTGAATGGTGCTTTAAGAATGTGTGCTTCTTAGCTTTTAAGAAGGTCTAGCCTTGGGACTTTGGGCATGGATGAATGCAGAATATTACAAAGTATCACAGTATCACCCCTACTATGAAAATGTTTTCACTTTATACTTAAAGGCAGATAGATGCCCGTGTCTTGGAGACAGGCCATAATCTTAGTAATACTGAAGACAGGTAAGGATAAAATGTAATTCCCGATATTATAGATGATGATAAGACAGGTTTCCTCAAAACTAAACAAATTCATGACAGTGTAAGGTGAGCCTTAAACTTATAGATGGTATGAGCAAAAATCAGTCAAGTCAAAAGTCCATTGTTTTGAGCTTAGATGCAGAAAAGGCCTTCGACTCCATTTGATGGGATATACAGGATACCTAGATGACTGAGAACCTTCACAGACATCTTTTTCTGACATTGCAACTATTTGGTTTTAATGAATCAAGAATAAAAATAAATAAAGGTATGACCAAGAGGGCCCATTCAAGGAAGCTGTCAGCAGAGGTGGCCTCTTAGTTGGGTCCTATATGCCTTATTTATTGAAGTTCTTGCACAAGCAACATTGATGCCTTAGAAAGAGTTCCCTTTTTTGAAAAAAGGGAGAAGAAGCAAGAGATTATACATATACCACCTGTATTTCAATGACATTTGGGGTGTTCACTGATCAGCCTGGATGCCCTTTTTGTTGCTTTGTTCTTTTTCTTTTCCCCATATTGCTGAAAAAATTGTAAAAAAAAAAAAAAAATTGTAAAAAAAAAAAAAAAAAAAGTTAATTATTTAAAATAAAATAAAATAAAATAAAAAAAAACAATACAAACAAAGTTAAAAAAAAAAAAAAAGGTGTCGCCTTTCATAGCTTGGTGATGTACAGTATGCCTCCGTCTGTGGGTTTTAAGCGTTCAGAAAGAACATAGTGACTCAGTAACTGTGCCAATAGAGTTTTTTTCCATGACCCAAAAATCACACTTGCGCTTTTTATAAAAAGCGGAAACTGTTACAAAGAGACCTGTGGGTGCAGCTGTGTGCTGTGCGCATCGGCAGTCAAAACTCCTCCAGGCCTGACAAATTTTATTCAGCAAAGCACTTCCACGGGAACAATACACAGTTTTGAATGTCACTCAAATCAACATTTTGGAAATATATTGGTCATAATATTGAGATCTATACAAACACATGAAATGCATACAGTCACGGTGAAGAGAAAGTATAGCCTCTTTCAATTCTAAGGTTTCATTTATCAGGTTAATTTAAAAAAAAATAACCTAGAAACAACCTCAGATGAATTACAAAACATGATATGACAAAAAAGTCCAAGTGCAGAAGCAATGTGTGAAAACCAATGTACACCCTTATTGCTACCATAGGAATTGAAACGGTAAGTAGCAGCGAGGTGTTGCTAATCAAATGCACTTGACTAATTACAAATTCATTTTATGACCTGGTAAGGAATATATAGTCCTGGCATGTAAAAACTTAGAAATGAAAGAGGGTGTACTTTCTTTCCACCATGACAGCAGATGTGAATGCATCTCAGCAGCATTTCCAACAGGTTCAAAGCCCACAGGTGCTTAGAATAGGACTCTCCAGCTTTTTGTAATTAATGTTTTGTGTCATATACTGTGCGCAAACAGTTTATCCCGAGGTTATCTAAATGAGAGTATTGAATAAACTTCATGGAAATGAAACATGCTTGTTCCAAACATGGAAAATGGTAAGTATTTATATAGCGCTTTACTAGTCCCTAAGGACCCCAAAGCGCTTTACATATCCAGTCATCCACCCATTCACACACTGGTGATGGCAAGCTACATTGTAACCACAGCCACCCTGGGGCGCACTGACAGAGGCGAGGCTGCCGGACACTGGTGCCACCGGGCCCTCTGACCACCACCAGTAGGCAACGGGTAAGTGTCTTGCCCAAGGACACAATGACTGAGACTGTCCAAGCCAGGGCTCGAACCGGCAACCTTCCGATTACAAGGCGAACTCCCAACTCTTGAGCCACGATCACCCCAAACATCATGAATACTGGTGCAGTGTTTCATCTTTGAACTGTTTCATTAATCTATTATTTATCTAATATGTTTATTTCCACCTCATTCCCTTTTGCAGACTCAGTGTTTTGTTATCTGTTTACACTTTACTCAAAGAACATCCCAAAAGTTAACTTAATAAAAACCTGACTCTAATTTTGTATCTAACTTTGCATCTTTACTGAGCTAAAATCTGTCATCATTTATATTTTGAGATCCATCATTAAGAACTTTTATTAACTTTGGTTTAAAGAGTATTAACTTGTATCTTTTGCTCACAGCAGAACCCTTAACAGTTTGCTAAGAAGTTTCACAGGGCATGACAGTTAATATCAGAGGAACAGAAGAACATACGCTCACGCACACACACGCACACACACACACACACACACACACACACACACACAGAAACAAACTAAAAGACCCAGGTCCACCCGAAATGCCAAATATAGTCTTAATAAGACTAAAGAATGACTATCAGCTGTTATAATTTATACAGATAAGACAGCTTTTTTTTCATTTATTTTTATCCTCTTTATATCACTTTGGTGTTGTTACCTCTCTGTATCTACATGATGTGCGTCTCTCTTGTATTCTACCCCATCCCTAGACACTCTCTTTCCTACCCCTCCGATTTTCTGTAGGTTACTTTTTGAATTGTATCATCTTGTTTTATTTACTGATGCCTTTATCTCCCGATCTCTTCTTCCACCATTCCAATCGCTTTTAAGGGGCGACCATGGCTCAGGGGGTTGGGAAGCGTATCTGTAACCGGAAGGTCGCCTGTTCGATCCCCGGGCTCTCTGTCCTGGTCGTTGTGTCCTTGGGCAAGACACTTTACCCTACTGGTGTTGGCCAGAGGGGCCAATGGCGCGATACGGCAGCCTCGCTTCTGTCAGTCTGCCCCAGGGCAGCTGTGGCTACAACTGTAGCTTGCCTCCACCAGTGTGTGAATGAATAGTGGCATTGTAAAGTGCTTTGGGTGCCTTGAAAAGCGCTATATAAATCCAATCTATTATTATTAAAATATTCTTCATCTATTTTGTGTCTCGTGATTCCATCTGTTTCTGTCAGGACATGATTCACTTCTTGTTCTCTGATCCTTGTTGTCATCTGCTATCTTTAGCTCATCTATGCTCTGTCTATCCACTTTTATCTGTACCAGAATGAAAGTGACCATACTGGCATGGATCTCATTCTTATCATACAGCTTGTAGATGTCACTGCTGTTGCTCTTTCTTTTCTCTTGTTGTGCTCTTTGTTTAACCTCCTAAGACCCAAACTCTTCCACAACATGCATTTTTAATTTCTCTTTGATATTTGGGCATATTGGGGCCCAATGAATGTAAAAACAAAGATTTACCAGATTTTTTTTTTTAAGAAAAATAAGAGCCACATGGCCTGCATTTGTATAGCGCTTTTCTAGTCCATAGGACCCCAAAGAGCTTTACACTACATTCAGTCATTCACCCATTCATTCACACACTGGCGATAGCAAGCTACATTGTAGCCACAGCTGCCCTGGGGCGCACTGACAGAGGCGAGGCTGCCGGACACAGGCGCCACCGGGCCCTCTGACCACCACCAGTAGGCAAACATGGGGTTAGTATCTTGCCCAAGGATATTTGACATGCAGCCCGGAGGCAGCCTGGGATCGAACCACCGACCTTCTGATTAGTGGCTGAACGGCTCTGCCACCTGAGCTACAGCCACATATTAGGATATTCGTTTAAAATCTTGATAGAACAGCAGCAGTTTACTCGTAAGTGGATATCGGGCCCATGTAGAGCAAAATTGAGTATTTTGGTCTAAATAACCCAAAATGTGATGTCCACATATGTGGACACCAGGTCCTAGGAGGTTAAATCTACCTTTTTTTTAATCTGCTTTTTTAGTTGGTGAAATTATTCAGGCTCAACCTAAGTAATTTTGTCTAGATAGTTGTAACTTTCCATCAAATGGTCTTTTGCTTTGCTTTACTTGAAAGATATTCTAGTTTTTAAAAACAAACAAACAAACACTCTTTCTTAGATATCTTGGAAGTCTTGTGTTCAATTTATGTTACAGTGGTTGTGTGTGTTTGCATAGGTATTTGCCTACACAGAACTTATGGAGAGGGGTTTTCAACCTACGGAAAGACGCCAACATGGAGTCCTGTAAATACCCAACAGTAGGGCTGCACGATTTTGCATAAAATGAGAATCACGATTTTTTGGCTTAGAATTGAGATCACGATTCTCTCACGATTTTCTTTTCCAGTATAAATATTTATTGCACTTATTAACTGCACATAAACTTCGTAACAGTTTAGACTGAACATAAAAACAATAAATAAACATAAAAACAACAAATGTCTCACGTTTTGTTGTTGCCGCAAAATGTTGTACTGCTTGAAATTCCGTCTCCACCGTTGCTCGACACTGCGTGTATAGAGCAGGTAGTGCAACAATAGAAAAATAGTTGCGGGACGGCACAGTGTAGCATTTGTCTAGGGTGTTGATCATTTTCCTAAATCCCTCATTTTACACAGTGTTGATGGGAGCCATATCTTTGGTCAGGTGATAAGTGATAGCCTCCGTAATTTCTTTGAGTTCGACATGTATAGGGAAGCGCTGTATAAGGTTCCCGTTATTGGTGTTTGGGTGGTTGACCGGAACGGATTTTCTCCTGTCACTTTCTCGTCATCCCTGACGTGCTCTCCGTTGTTTTTCCCCTGCTAATTTTAGCATCACACGGCACAGCTTCTGTATCACGTGGTATAAGGCTCCGCCCTTGTCATTTGTTGAGCATGAAGAGTGAGCGCTTGTTTTCATGCAGATTACGTCCCGGATAAAAATGCGGTACAATCGTCGTCGTCGTCTTTTTTTTTTTTTTTTTAATCGTTGTCATTTGGAAATGAGATCGCACATAAGTATGAATCGAGATCGCGATTTTCTAACGATTAATCGTGCAGCCCTACCCAACAGTATGTAGCTTAACATGAATTACATTATGCATAGATCAAAGCAGTGAAGGTTTCAGGTTTGAAAAACAAAAGTCGCATCCTTGTTTCCGTGATGTAAATGAGACCCTGACTCGAAGGCTTCCTTTCCTCAACTTCTCAAGTCAAGCAAAAACATATAAAGCATACAGGAAGACCTATAGGCACACAGACACAAAAAAGGCTCAAGTGGTTAGTTAAATTGTTGTGTCATTTAGTTGCCACATTACATGCATTTTCTCTTTCATTGCCTTGCACATTCCCTCGCATCTCCTGTCCCTTTTGGCTTCTGTAGTGAAATCAAAAGCCCTGTAATAAGATGGAGATGCTGCCAACTCAAGTTATCCCTCTGGCTGAGACAAGCAGCGAGACAGGAAGGCATGCATCCAGGAACACATGCACACACATGCAGGCATACAGAAAGACACAAAACACAAGCAAAAGCAGGGACGTATTTAGATTGGTTGAATTAAATGTGAGATCCTTGAAATACATTTCTTTGCCATTGCACTACCAATGGCCAAATCAAGGTCCAGTGAGTGTTACTCACTATTAAGGCAGCTATGATACAGATAACCAGCCTGACATGATATTATTTACTTTAATTTGTATCTTGCACACTAAATAGTTTACCCCTCTACCCCTTTATTTTTGCCAAAAATTAACTGCCTTGATCCAAAAGCAATGACTTAAAACTCTTTAAGCTTATTTGATGCTTGAGTTCATGATATGATACGACCAAGCAGAAGAAGCAACGCCTGAAATAGATGCGAGGAGGTCAGTCATACAGGATACACCTTGCTGTTTTCATGCAGTCAAGAGTGCAGATTCACTCACTCTTTCTGTGGTTATACAGGAATGTTGCAAACAATGTAAAACTATTTACCTCGTACTTTTTTCAAATGGGTTCAAGGGTTCAGGGTGTTGCCTTTCACACCCTGGAAACATGCCCAGCTACCCTGGACTGGAGCCAACACTGAGTGGCAAGCTTACTGGAAATATGAACCAGTCTACCCAAGGCCTAATGTTATTTATTTTTTGTGCTATCTGCATTATTGTGCTAAAAGGGCACTCGGTCAAGGACAAACATTAAACCTACTGCAAAATTCTGTGCGGCTTTTATCATTGTGATATCTTGAATGTTTTTCTTTTTCTCCAGGCAGATAATTAGTATCAATAGAGGAGTCACTGCTTTATTTTATTCTTAAACAGATGCTCCAAGTCTAAGAGAGCTCACTTACAGTTTCACATCAGTGGCCATGTGGCAGACATCAAAGCCTCTAGGAAAGAAAACTCAATTCCAAAGTGGCAACCTATGCACCTGGTATATGGTCCATATTTAGTGACTGAAACCGCAATGAAATAAAGGCTCAGTATTGTTGGGTCTGTGTTTCCACAAGCCCCGCTAAGTATTTCGAGAAAATATTAAACAAAGTTTAAACTTAAAATGGGGCTCAATTGTGCCTTGTGATTTTCTGAAGCCATCGCCCACTGGCTGCTTGATACAGATAATAAAGTAAATGTATTACATCAATAAAACTTCCAGTGCAGGAAAACTCCATAAACAGACTTGTATATTGCACTTGTATTGAAAAAAAATGTATAGTGAAATGGTTGAACAGCCAGCTTAGTAAGCTATACTCACATGCATGCACTCACAACTCCAAAGAGACTCACATTCAAACAAAGCATCTGTTCAATAGCCCAGAGTAAGGAGACTGTTCTTTTTGTTTCATCTGGAGTTGGAATGAATTTCTGTAAACACTTGGCCCTGTGAGAATATATGACACTGCACAAAGGATAGTCTCAGTGAGATTTAGATAGCAGGATACACTTCAAACACAAAAACACTGATGCACACATATAATACACATAATCCACAAATCATTTTAAGGTTGTTACAAATCTCATTCTGAAATGACATGCTTTGTCAAAAACTTTCACTTTAAACTATTAATGAAACCAAACTGTGTGTCCCTCTGTTTCTAAGTCGGCCTTATAAATGTATTTGGAAATAATTATTCATGTTTTTGTTTCATCTCGCTTAGACTATTGTAATTCCTTGTTTACTTGCTTAAGTACTGCCTCCCTGGAACGACTGCAGGGTGTTCAAAATGCTGCTAGGCTTCTGATAAAGCATCACAAATACTCCCATGCCACTCCCCTGCTGATTCAACTGCATTGGCTCCCTGTCATATTCAGGGTGAATTTTAAGATCATAATCATGACTTATAGGGCCCTGCACGGTGTAGCTCCAACTTACATAAGTGATCTTCTTCTTCCTTATCACCCCAGCAGCTCCCTGAGGTCTTGTGGCCAGGGGTTGCTGGTTGTCCAGCATACAAGGTTAAAAACAAAAGGTGACAGAGCGTTTGTATCAGTGGCTCCCAGACTCTGGAACTCGTTCCCTTTGAGTTTGAGATCTGTGGACTCAGTCATGTCTTTTAAAAAGCAGTTAAAAACGTATCAGTTTAAACTTGCTTTTGGTTGATTTTGTTTTGTTTTAGATTTTAATGTCTGTTTTCTACCTTTGTAAAGCACTTTGTGATTTTATCTTGAAAGATGCTATATGAATAAAATTTTACTTTACTTACTTTCATGTTATCATGTCGCTATGTCTTGTGGGTGGATGAAGCTCAGGGGGCACAGGTCATCTACTAATTGGAAGGTTGGTGGTTCGATCCCTGGCTGCTCCAGTCTGCATGCCAAATATCCTTGGGCAAGTCGCTCTCCAATGCATGTATGAGTGTGTGAGAATGTTAGATAGAAAGCACTTAAGCATAGAAAAAAAGTGCTTGGGTGAATGAGGCATGCTATAGTTACATGCTTACCAATTACGTAGCTATAGTTCTCTTGTGACTAAATATTGTAGGCAAATGCGCTGTATGCTTGAGCGTATGTGTGCACATAAATCTCCAATTCCATCAAAGTCGAGCTTGAAACCTGTGGAACATGAACTCTGACAGTTAGCCTGTCAACTTGAAAATCAATGCCGCACGCTTCAACTGTTATAAATGATGGACAGGCTGTCATTCAAAGACAGCAATAAAGGAACTGGATAAAGAAAAGAAAACAAAGGAATCCAATAGTTTAAAAAAAAATCGAGCCACACATACGACATGGAAAAGCTGGGTTAAAGGAAAAGAACACGTCGGCAACAGTATACACTATGAAACGTGCTCCAGATTTTCCCGGGTGAGCACAAATGAATGACACTCTTTGATAGACCTGAACTTGTCAGCTAATGTGCTGTTCAAGGACAGATCGTGGATGGATGGCTCGAGACGAAAACTTCTTAATAACTATCTAGAGACAAAACTTCCTAATAACAGTGCTGTCACAGATTGATGGAATCAAAACCATCCCTGGTGGGAGTGACAGTCCTTTTCTTTCCGTGCACATTAATTTGTTCAAACTCACATTTCCCCTTAGA
This sequence comes from Rhamphochromis sp. 'chilingali', assembly GCF_963969265.1. Lineage (NCBI taxonomy): Eukaryota > Metazoa > Chordata > Actinopteri > Cichliformes > Cichlidae > Rhamphochromis > Rhamphochromis sp. 'chilingali'. The sequence continues at coordinate 24,070,193 of NC_137937.1, read as the reverse complement.
CAAACACCCCATTCCCACTGACGACTACCTGGAAAAGAACTCAATTCTTTATTCACAGCTAACAACTGTGACCTGAATATGTCGCTACCAATTCTTAGATTGCCGCGATACTGGCCACTGAATGATGAGCTGCATTCTAAGGCACAAGCTCTCAAATCATATTATGGATGTTGCCACAATTGCTGCTGCGAGCAATTCAGAACTGTAGGAGAGCAGTTTCTTTTCATTAGTGTGCATACTACAACCGCAATTCCGAAAAAGTTGGGTCATTGTGTAAATTGATACACAAAAACAGAATGCAACACTTTGCAAATCTCATAAAGTCACATTTTATTCACAAATGTTATCATTTTAAACCCTTTAATGGGAACTATGCCATATTTGACATGAGTTTTTTAAGCTTTACGGTATCAGCATGATCTTTTTCCTGAAACACCTGAAAAGATTCCACAGCACATTTACGGATAATACAAAATGATACAAATTAAAGGCAGTATATGCAAATGTATAATTATTCATTTTTTTAAAAAAGGGTTCGACAAACACTACAGTTTCCAAAGATTAGAACTTCCTGGTAATTAGTTTGGGGTTTACAGTGTTAACAATTGTTTGAAATATGTGGATGGCAGCAACATGTTTCAAATAAGCTGGCACAGGGGGCAACAAAAAGTTGAAAAAGTGTTACTAAAAAAGAATCAACTGAAGGAACATTTTGCAACTAATTAGGTTAATTGGCAACAGGTCAGCAGCTTGACTGGGTATAAAAAGAGCATCTAAAAAAGTTCAGAGTTAAACTTGTGGAACTATTTCAGAATAATGGTGCCCAACAAAAAATTGCAAAGACTTTAAATATCTCATCATCTACATAACAAAATATCATCAAAAGATTCTGAGGATCTGCAGAAATCTCTGTCTGCAAGGGACAAGGCCTAAAAAATGTTGGATGCATAAGATCTCCGGGCTCTCAGGCATTGCTGGATTAAAGACAGGAAAGTTTTGTATGATGGAAATACTGCATGAAATCTGAAGCACAGTCCACCGTGCCATCCACAAATTCAGGTTAAAGCTCTATCGTGTAAAGAAGAAGCCATATGTGAACATGATCTAGAAACACTGCCACCTTCTCTGGGAAAAGCTCATTTAAAATGGACTGAGGCAAAGTGGAGAGATGTTCTGTGGTCAGACGAATTAAAATTTGAAATTCTTTTTGGAAAATACACACACACACACACACACACACACACACACACACACACACACACACACACACACACACACACACACACATCCTCTGGACTAAAGAGGAGAGGGAACATCCAGCTTGTTATCAGCACTCATTTCAAATGTTTGCTGTTACATGCCCGGAGTAGGGGTAACCCAGACATAACATGAGGTGTGACTCCCTCACTCCTACCACTCCCAAAAAAAGGCCTGCAGCATCAATTCAAGATGCCAAACAGCAGTTTATTCACTTCTGAGGTGAGCAATGCCAAAGCAACAAACAAAAGTTTCCCTAAGAAAAGTAAAAGGCAAACAAAAGACAGTTTTCCAACCTATACTCGTAACAAATAAACATGAGGAAAAGGACTGTAAGGAAAAAAGGTCTTCTCATTCATACTAAACTGCTACACAGTGCTCAAGATGTATATTGTTTAAGTATTCATAATTCACAGTTTACAAAAAGTATTTACACAAGTCTCTCAGCAAACCACACAGATATTAGAATATATTCAAGATTCAACTCCTAGCTTCTAATCAGGCTTCTAAAACAAACACTCAGCAGATCACAGCGTTGGTAGCAAACTAACTGCTGGCACTTTGTTGGGTGCAGAGAAAGCAAGAAGAGCATGAGATGGCTGTCAGATAAAGGCTAAGAATCTGCTGTCCATCCAGTCATTGAACCCAGACAACCCCACTAACTTCTTCAAACCAGTCAATCAGCAGTTTCCATGTGATTGTGGATCACCTGAATTAGGGCTGGGCCATATCATACCGTTCACAGTAATACCAGTATAATGTTAGGCAATGATAAGAAAATGAAATATCGCGATAGAATTTGGGTAAAACGCGCATGCGCAGTGCCTTTGTTTTTATATGCACATGGCAGAAGAAGCATGGCGGTGACGGAGAATGAGAAGGGCGAAAGTGGATTGTTGAATGAAACAGATGAACCAGAATTGGTTTGTAAAAATGCTGCAACTTCAGTGGTGTGGAATTGTTTTGGCTTTTGTTCCGTCAGATACACACCAAAGCACAATTTTTGGTAGAGCATGCAAGCATTATTACCGTGTTTTTCGGAAAATAAGTCACTCTTAAAATCCTTTGATTTTCTGAAAAATCGACAGTTTCCCTTATAATTCTTATACATGAATTCCGGTTGTGCTGACTGACCTCGAACCGATTTTATGTGGTACAGGGCGCTCGAAAATCTGTCATAAAATGTTTTACTATGACTTTGCTAAGCTACGAAGCTACACCACTTTATGGATTGTCGGAGCATTACGGCTACCGTAGTCAGGAGATTCGTGGAGTGATACGTACTGTGCTTCAACATAATATTACCATATCGTGTGTGTGTATAACCTCTTTTTAATTTTGTAGATATTATACGTGGTTATGCTGAGGATATGTCAGCCAATTTCCACTGGAAATGCCTTCTGGTTAAACTGTCAGCAAGGAATTTTCATTTGCACTGTTAAATTTTTATATAGCTTTAATGCACATACAAAACAACTGCTTGTTTTAGTAAAAATACATTGATGTTGTTGGTTTTTTTGGAGTTGTAAAGTATTTTGTCTCACGTCAATTATATCGTCAGTTATATCGTTATCGCAAATTTTCAAATATATATCGTGATAAATATTTTTGGCCATATTACCCTGCCCTAACCTGAATTTCCTTCTCTGATGCACATGCATTCGAATATAAAACTGGTAGCTTTGATGTTTGGAATGACAGGAGGACTTGACTTGGCTGGTTGCTCAACTGGTTGTAATCTGGTTGCAGTTAAATCAATGCATCAATGTGAATTTCTGTTTAATGTGAATTCTCGTGAATGTAGATGACAAGAGATTTATCAAAACCAGATTACATGTAATTACAGTACCTATTTGACCGCACACTGATAGCAGGCATAACCATCTTGATATACCAAAGTCCCTTGAGTTCTATTAACAGAACACATTCCTGAAAAGGCCACACTTAAAAGTAAAACAAAGCACTTTTGCAAACATCGCTATAATCGACGGCAGCTACAGCGCACATTCCCGCATGACAAATTGAAAAATGTGGAGAAGTGACAGACTGTAGAATATTGATGGGATATGATGCAGGATCAAGCCAGCCCAGCTAGTCTTTTGTGTGTGTTCAAGTATGATGTGGTGTTTATTGGATGACTATATTTAGTTCATTCCCCTGCGCTTCATTTTAAGTGGACTCTTCTAAAAGAATTATCTGCTGTCACTACAATTCTCTATGGATGCTGACGACTGTGTAAAACACTCCATCCCCATACGGGCCTACACTAACCAAGATGCACACACAGTTGAAGTGATCAAACATACCGCTTAATTTCTGCACACAACAAAGAGCGGCAGCATAAACCTCTTCTTACCAATACTTACCAAAACGTGAACAAACAAATGTTCACCTCTAAATAGGATTTGTGCTCGTGTCACAGCAAGAGAATATTGAAAAGGACAATAACTCTCAGTAGCTGTTTAGCAGATGGAAAGTGTTTATGAAAACAACTCGTATCAGTGCGTTGGATTTACAATATATGCTCACAAGAATATAAACCCCTCTCATTGTGCAGCACACCCAGCTCTGGAGTCCTACACCAATTTTCTCAACCACCACTGCACCGTTGCGATAAACGTTAAATCAATCTTTTCTGTTTTGTGTTGTTTGTTATGACACATTCTCTCAGCTCACACCCAGCCTCCGTGGACCTCTGACACCTTACAAATAGAATTTTACTGCGAAAGCAGAGAGGGTGAAAGAGAGAGAAAGGCATAGAGATAGAAAGTATGAAAAAGAGACTGTATACAAAGGCAGTGGAGATTGAAGAGGAGGGTGACGAGAGATATGACAAAGAAAGCAGGGATATAAGGCGGGGAGAAAGAGAGCAGTGAGGATGAAGGCAGAAAATAAGGCACAACAAAGAAAACAAATAGCTGATGTTGTGCTTACAATTCTGTCTCTCCATTTATCAGCCCCTGGCATTCTCCCACAGTGATTAACTTTGTTCTCTAATGCTTTGTAGTTTTTCCTGTCAAAGTATTTCCCTTTTTTTCCAAACTAGGGGAAAAGTACAAGGTGCTTTTGTTGTTGCTTTTCATTGGTGCTTGCCCCAAGCTGGCAACCTTGACTTTGAGAATTGTGCACTTGAAATTATTTGGAAAGTAAACAAAAGAGACTAACAGAGGAAGGAGTATAAATTAATAAAAAATAAATACAGGAAAAGAAAAGAAACAGGTGCTTCAATGTGACAGAGCTGCTGAATTTGGCTTTAGGAAACAAAGAAACACTGACATGTTGAATATGCAACCAGCTCAGGGTTGATACTATATAACAAGAAAATGCCGTTCCACACGAATTCACATGCTGCACATATGCATATACATATATGCCAAAAACAAGCAGAAACACTATCTAGACGGAGAAAAGTACCTCAAGTTTAAAAATATTCTCCACCATCAATATTAATCAGTCCATTCTGAACCAAGACATGTTTTTGCTCACACACGGATAAACAGAACAGACAGAATGGAATCTTGAGGAGGAATGTCATCCTGTACAAAGAATGAGTAGAAAATTACAGCAGCTAGTTGGTGAGCTGCCAACGGCAGCATGCAAGAGAAAGAAAACAGCAAAGAGAAATTCAGATTAAGAACACGGGAGATATGCACTGCATTTGCATGCATGCAAAAAAAAAAAAAAACGGGCAAAAAATCAAGCAGGGCAGACACTGCTATTTCCTGTTAAGACAGTTAGATAAAACCTATCAAGTATTTTTAATGAAAAGTGACCAATTTAGATAGAATTAGCAATATGCTATGTTAGAATGCTGCGCTCTTTTTTTAATATTTAACTGGACGAGATCACAAACTTAATATATGCTGCAAATAGTTTATGGCATCCACAGAGAAACTTAGAAAGCAATGTGGAAAACTGTGAGGTAGTAATAGTGTGTGGGCTTTCAAAAGTACGTACATTTACAGGTTCTTTTATCATGATCAAGAGACCTTTTGCAAGGCTCCCTTGTTCTGCCCTAATGTAGTCTATCCCTGTCATGCTGTACAGTGTACCGGAGATCAATAACACACCTGCCTGGTGGTACCTTCTAATACATAAAAATCTAAGCGAAAAAAATGCCTTAAAGATGTGTATAAACTGAGTACACTATATATTCTAATATATACAAAATATACTGTATATTCAAACAAAAATACCATAGGTTTCCCTTGGAGAGCCACATGGAAATGTTTGCTTAAAGTTGTTTGACAATTCCTTACATGAACCATCTTACATGCAGAAAAGCCAAATTTACTCTGCATACCCACTGATACTATATACACACACAAATAGCCTATACAAACAACAAAAGAGCAAAAGGGTGAGAAACAGCACAAACTAGTAGAATATTTGAGCTAAACTAAGCAGGCTAAGCTGTCAAAAAATTGTAGCAGGGGAAAAGGTCAAACATTGCTGCCGGGTATGTTCAGTTGATTCTAAATATCCAGAAATGCCAGCTTGCAAGAGTAAGAGAGCTGATTCTAGCAGGTAGTACAGCTAATGAACTTGTACTTACATAGAGCTTTTCTACTCTAAATGAATACTCAAAGCATTTTTTTTACTACAAGCCTAATTCATCCAATTACACACGCACACACATACGAAGAAGCACTTTTTTTCTATGCCTGTCTAACATTCATGCACACACGCACACTGCAATGGATGCATCGGGGCAACTTAGGGGTAGCATGTAGCCAAAGGATACTTTGACATGCAGACTAGAGGAGTCAAGGACCTCCTGAGCCACAGCCACCCAAAGTTTGAGACACTATTATTGGAAACATATTTTGACATTCATGATGAGATTTGATGACAAGAAGTGACACATCAAACAATCGCAAACAATTCCTATACAAATCTGAAGCCATCTGTGGAGCACCACCACATTCAAAATAGTCATTAAATGTAATAAGTCATCCTGTTACACTGATTAATAAATATGAAGCACAAAATGAGATATCATAACTGAGTCACCATTTTTAATGGCTCAATAAAGGCTGATCAGAATCTGACCATTATGCAATGTGTCACCTAACGTGTATTGTCTTCCTAAGCTAGACAGTCTGACTCGGCTGCTCTCCTTAATGATACACAATGAACATTTTATTTCATACACGAGTGTGAATGAAGCAGTGACAGTGGTCAGGCAAATTTAGTCCATTTATAAAAGCCTGTCTTTCCTGATTGTTACTTTCCCTGATTACACTGCTCTTATTATCATGTTACCTGTTTTCAACTGTCTGTAATTTATTCACAGTTAAAAAGAATAATGATAATAACAGGTAATAAAACTACACTATTTGGCTTGTATGGTTTTTGCAGTGTGTACTGATTTTTAGTTTAGCGAGGTATGTTTCTCTAGTTTAATAAAGTAATAGTTTTAAATCACAGCCATCAGAATTTTGAAGAGTAGCTCATGAAACATAAAGTGACTAAGATGTAAAAAGCTAACATTCCCTTTTCCATCTGCAAGGATGTGCATGTTTAATCAGCTTTTAGCTAAATGAACTAATGGGCCATGATCTATGTAGTAGATACCTAATATTAATAAGCTTCCACGAGATCAAGGAAATATTCCTGTTTATCAAAAACATCAATATTTCAAGTTAATATTGTCCATTAAGGTCTATTAGATTTCATTCATAAACAGGGGTAATCAGACTGAGAGCCATGCCAGTAATGTTTCTCCTTTGCTTCATTCATTATATGTGGTCAAGCAACCACTGCATAAAAATGTTTTTTTATTTTGTTGTGTTTCTTCAACTTTCTTCTACATGGTGCCAGTTTTTGAATTTCCTTTACATCATACCACCGTCTCTCCTTTTTGTCGCCATTCTGCAAGAGACATTTTCAATACTGTTAGCCCTCATTACAGTTTATTTAACTGATGAGCTGATTATGGGTGAGCCTTTTCAGATTTTTTCAGCTCTGCCACAGCTCATTTTGCGACCATGGTATCCATCTGAATTTTGCGAATAAGAAGTCATTAGCAGTGAAACGACAGATCAATGAGAGAGAAATTGCATTGGATCAACATAAACCTCAGTGTTTGATTATGACACTAAAAGTGTGGTACTAGTAACCAACGGAAACACATGCCACTTATCTAAGTGATGAGATTAAAGCAGCAGCCCGTGGCATTTATTTCATTTATTTGTTGAGGAAGTTGTTCTGTGTTTTTCTTGCTTAGTTTGTTTAATTTTTTATTTACTAGATCAAACATATTGTGTTTATCGTACATTTCTGTCTATGAAGACCTTTTAAAATCAGTCTGTTATTGACACAAAACCTACTTATCTGGTGTGAATCCCATTAAATAATAGACCTAAAGTTGCAGTGAATGCACTGATTTTGATTACAGCACCGACAGCGATTCGATCCACTTCAGTTTATTTAATATGGCTGACTGAGTCACTCTGAATATGAGCTGTCTTTAAGTTATTGACTGAGCTATTTCTATGATGTAGCTGCATAATCTACAGCTACTATACTCTGGAAAATGTTCTTTATATTCAAAGAGTTTAAAGGTTTCTCAGACAGGTACCTTTTTTTGTCCGTTAAGCAGACTGATTATATACACTACCACCTTTTATGTGTTTTCATGCTTTTATTAAAATCTAAGCAAAGCAGTAAAGGTCATGCTAATACTCTGGCTGGTTAACTTGCAGCTTTTCTATAGCAATAAAAGGAACACAAAAATAACTCCTACACGTTCCCAGTCTTTTGTTGACTTACAAACTATTTGGTTACCAGGGTAAAGCACCAATCACAGAAGCTTGACTGTCACCATGCCTGTCTAAAAAATATATTGTTTTTTTAGACAGGCGTATCATAATGGCCACCAGGCTTTCTCCAACTATTTCTTCCATGTGCCCATGGAAGTAAGGCAGTGCAATACTTCACTTAGTTTTCAGAGAACCAGGTTTACGCTAGTAACCAAGCACTTACTTTCAAACCTTAATAATAATAATGGATTGGATTTATATAGCGCTTTTCAAGGCACCCAAAGCGCTTTACAATACCACTATTCATTCACTCTCACATTCATACACTGGTGGAAGCAAGCTACAGTTGTAGCCACAGCTGCCCTGGGGCAGACTGACAGAAGCGAGGCTGCCATATCGCGCCATCGGCCCCTCTGGCCAACACCAGTAGGCAAGTAGGGTAAAGTGTCTTGCCCAGGGACACAACGACCAGGACAGAGAGCCCGGGGATCGAACCGGCGACCTTCCGGTTACAGATGCGATTCCCAACCCCCTGAGCCACGGTCGCCCCCGTAACCTTGCTCAATATCTCACTATAGGAGCTATACCCCAATCACCCCGACTGTATATATCCCAAAACACATCGAGCCCGGCAGGTCAACACCTCAGCCCCAGCCCCAACACTAAGTGTGTGGAGACATTCACATTGAGACTGTAAACTCCTCTAAATGTGTGACCAACTAGCAGCCTGACAGATGTTCTTCACAGAAATACCCTGAAACATGGCTCATGAGGTAGCTATTGAAACTGGAATCATAACGATCTCTACCGTCCAGTGTGACAGCCACTGACAAGGCAAAGGCAAGAAAGAGTTGCTTTTCCTAAACCCCTTAGTCCTGTTTAAATAAATGTGTAATGCTCTGATGGGAAAGAGTGAATTAAGCAGATTCTGGCTCTCATCTGCAAATGATTGGAGATGAAAAACCTGCAGGGCAAACATATGCAAACTCCCTAACCTTAGGCATGAAGGCAGAGTAAGGATTGTCTATTAATATAGGGTGTCGTAAAGAGTATCCTTCACTGATCCTTATACTCTGTGTATTTCTGTAACAACCAGAGAAAATAGAGTAAGATAGAGAATAGTGGAAAAGAGGAAGAGGAGATGGCATGTAGCAGCCAAACTGGGAACAAAATGTCCAGGACATTACCACAGTGAATGCAACCTAACCACATATCACATCACCAAGGTGCTCTGAAAACGTTTGACCCCCAATGTGTGCACATATTCTATAATTCTAATATGAATCCATCTGTTTTAATATTAATTTGTTAATGACTTATTCATTCTAATTGCCCTTGTTCTCAATATCTTTTTAACTTTTCTTTGTCATTTTCAATTTCACTCTGAATTATAAATTCATTCTTTCTCTTTTCCCCTCACTCAGTTCTTCTGCTCTATCTCCTGTTTGTGCTCTCACCCTCGCATGCCCTTTCTCTTACTATTTACTTCATCTTTCTGTCTTTTTACATCCCGCTGTGATCACTTTAGATTAAAACCATTCCATTTGGAAACCACAGGTTCAGTCAAAGGGCAACATCTAAACACTTCTACAACTGGCAAACGGTTTTCTAAAAAGTTCACGTTCAAGCAAACCGTGACAGATTAAATTACCAGGTAGCACCTGAAGCCTGGGTTTGGATGATATTCTCATTTAATACTCTCTGTGGCCTCAAACTGTTTACTCCAGCGGTCAATAAAATAAGGGAAGAGAAAGAAAGGAAAAAGATACTCCACAAGCTGTTATAACTGAATCAAAACAAGTCTGACGAACAGAAAGCCAATCATCAAAGGCAGAAATACTCAAATTAAATCTATTCATAGATGGATAGATAGCTAGATAGATAGACAGACAGATAGACAGATAGATAGATAGATGCTAATAACCTTTTCACAAACGTTAAAAATGTTGAGTTTAATTACACATTAATGTTTCTTATGTCTAATTTATGTAAATGTTTACCACAGAAGTTGCATTTCAATTAGCAATCTTCAAGCACCATCTTATAATGTATTATTTGAAAGCTGTCAGACTGTGGAAGTTTGGAAGGGCAGGGTGGCCATTAACTCATTTCTTTACTAATGTTGAACCTGATAGCCCCAGCATCACTCCAGTTCTTTCTGATGCCAATTTAAACTTCTTTGACTTGACATAAAATCACATTTGTTTGTTTAAGAAATGACATACTGTTAGAATGAAAGGAGCAAATTATAAAGAGAGAGCCTGCATTGCAGTTCATGATTACTCTCACTCCTATTTATTTAACTCCCAATCTTCCAATCTCAATCTACTGAATTACTGCTTTAACCTATTTCTGAAACCTTTATCCTGCAGATTTTACTTTTGGCAGTCTTTTCACATCTTTTTCTTCTTTACCCCTCTCATCATTTTAAGCACTCTTAGTCTTCTTGAGAAATCCGGATTCCAATAATATCTGGAGCATCTGCTCGGAAAAATGTCAATTCTGAGAGGGATAGAAAAGAAAATACATGAAACAACATGGCATAATTACTGTTTTGCCTGGGATGAAAGTGAAAATGCAATTTTATTTTTGTTTTCTGTTTACCAATATGGTCATTGAACAGTGACAGTAGTGTGGGTTAGGTGTTTTCTTGCTATTGCTTGTTCAGCAGGGGATCTGCAGTGAAGTGACTATGAGGAAATTGTGTATGAAAAGGAGAAGCATCCAGTTCTCCTGTGCAAAAACAAACAGACACACATTATGACAGATAAACAGAGAATCAGCTGCTGATTTATATCTATGGCCTCTTCGGCAAGACTCTCCTCCCATGGTTGGGCGCTTCCACTGTCTTAGATTGCAGTTAGCAATAGAAGTCTTTGTTCTGCTCTACAGCCCATGAACCCACTCTCTTCTTACTGCTTGTTCTGGCTGGAGTAACCTGCGAGTTTACAGTGGAACCTCAGAACAGAAAATGAACTACTGCTGCCAGCTGTGGTCCAAGATGGTACAGCTGTGATTCCTTTATCCCGTGGCCAGACAGACTCCATCAGTGACTGAACTTTTAAAAGAGGGGCAAGGGCGGTTTGACAAAACAAAGACTTCATTAGATTTGAATCTTGAAACCATGTTTGACTTAATTTAACAAGGGTAAAAAAGGTTAAGTGAGCACACTCTTAGGTGAAATTCTCCACCTAGTTACATTTTGTTTTCATGGTAAACAAGTATGACAGCTCATCTGCTCATCTTATCTGCATTCTATGTCCAGTGTTCACGACATCCCAATATTTCATTCTTGCTTCCCTTTTCCAGCTATGGTTTTATTTGTTCAACTCCAAGAGTTTCATTGCTTTATTTATTAATATCACCATGAACATTGTGTGCAAGTTGCCATTTGGGTATTATGGTATGAAGTACATAAGAAAAGTTTCTAATGAAAAATTAAATAAGAAAAGTTTTTAAATGAAAGCCAAGACTGTTAAAGTCTCTCTTTATTTGAAGAACAAACTTCCCAAATGTCTTATGAGTATCTGCCTTATCTCAGAAAGGCCTAAATAAGAACTGAGAGAGCTGGTAAATTATATCTGATTTCTTCATGAGGACAAAAAAGACCGCATGGCTGTAAGAAGCGAACTGTCATAAGACTGTTCCACTGCACCACTGAGATTAATATTTTAACATTTGTATTGGCTCTCTCATAATCGTGCGCGTGTGCAGTGTGTTGCATGTGGCTGTAAAATGCCATTTCATGCAGTGTGCTACATTATTACAAGAAAAAGAAATTTCATTCTTGATACCTGTCTCAACAATATTGTTAAAAATCAGAAAAACACTTGGAAACTGGTGATAATCTTTTGATAATTTAGAGCACAGAGACAGGAGTTTCTGCAGTTAAAGTGACATTTAAATCTTACCCATATGGCTAATTTGTGCCTGTGCTTTTCTTCCACTTTGGCTATTTTCTGTAAACACTGTTCTGTCTGGAGTAAATGATGAATGAAGCCGAGCAGTATGCCACTAACCTTGATGCAATGCAGAGTGCGGTTTGGGTGTCAAGGATTACCTGGCTTTGTAGCTGCTGTTCCCGCCTGCTTAAACCATTTCAAAAGTAAATGGTGCAATGAGCAGTCATATCTTGTGCTATTTCCATTGTTCTGTCAAGCGACGCATAAATACCTCGATCCCACTCAAAGACTAACCAACCTGCTTAAAGAAAGATGGATTGGAGAGTCAGATTTCCCAGGAGGGAAGGTGTGGTGGATCTACACTACCACCAGACAGTTTTCTCCATTATAGATTGCTGTAATGCAAAACAAGTGTTTTCACAGCAGGTAGGTAAGTAAAGAAATTGAATTATATCTTCTCAATATATCCTTTTTAAGCCTATCACTTTTGGTTGAAATGTTTTTGTACACATTTGAGATGAAATTGAACAAAAACAAAGATTACCACAACCTGTGGATTCCCACAGTTCCAAGACCCCTGAGGGTCCTGCTCACAAGATGAATGCGATGCTTGCCAATAAAATTTGGCCTCGGATTTGAAGAACAATCTCAGTTTGCTTTCCTTCTGCCAAATATTTCAATGTAGTTCTTTTGATCAAGCTAATGCAAAGAGATGACGAGCTTCCTGTTCTACTGTGTAAACCATGACACAATGCACTGTGCATCACCGTGTGTAATTTATTTAGTCTGTATGAGTGAGTACTAACAACAAAGACGTGTTTCATCACAATATCAGGGAGGAGGAAACAGATGCGTAGCTAGAGAAATGTTACAAAGAGACAGACAGGCATGTTCTCTAGTGCCACAGGTTGACCCCATCAAAGTGCTGTCAGACCTGAAGACATAACAAAGAACAGGAGTTATTGAAAACAGCCACACTGCTTGTCTTTCTGTTTATTTCCTATTTTATACAGAGATGTTGTGTGGACCAAGAGGAAATATAAAAGCACATTTTTCTACCTTTTTTTATATTTAGAAAAACTGAAACCAGAAGTGAGAAAAACATTTCAGTCAACTAAAATAAAAATAAAGACAAGACCGTAAAAAAAAAAAGAAAACAAACTGAAATAATTTTGTGACCTTGCAATTTGGCTAAATTTGGTATCACAGCTAGGCTGATGTGGATTTGATGAAGATGTTAATTGAGAGTTTGGATGGCTACAAGAGTGTGAGTCAACTGCTTTGAAAAAGTTTTGTGTTTTTGATGTAATACCTGTACTAAGTATCCAAAATCTTGCCTCCTGCATGTTTTCTCCATGCAATAACACGTAAAACAACTGAAATCAGAAAATTGTGAAAATAAATAAACACTTAAAAAAAATTTTTTTTTTAAAAACCAAAACTAATTAGTAAATACAAAAGTGTAAAAAGGCTGCAGTGGTTACAAAATAAAGTAAACTGCATTTTGCTATTTCTTTTCTTTGGAAGCTCATAGAGGAGATGAAACTAAATATTTCATTGTGGAGCACGATGTGATGTATTCTTTATAGCTTTATGCCTAATAAAAGGATAGGTATGTTAGTGTTGTCACTCTCAGCAAGGCTATTGTTGCACAGGTGTCTGTAAATAAAAGTCTGACATTTAAAAGCAGAAAGTTTGATTGTAAAATAATGAATCAGTCCCACATCGCCTGTACCATTTCTCATGAGTGGTAAAATAAGGCAGATCAAGCTGGCTTTTTCCATGCCTATCACAACTGATGCCAAGACAAGCGCCAGCAGCTTGTATTTTGGCAAAGTAGGTAGCTGACAACACCTCATCAGGTTCCATTAATGTCCTGCCAAGACAGATGAAGGGAAGGTCCGGCCTCATGAAATTTCTGTCACTGGCAGTGTTATACTGCTTCTGGTTATGGTTACTGAACAGCTTTTAAGGGTACAATGTGTCATCCATTGAGTAACAGTTGTAACAGTCCATTTGAACTTAGAATTTTAGATAAATGCAATACATTTTAAATGGGATTTGGTGTTTTGTACACTCTAGTGGTTCTAGCGGCCATAAATTTAAAAATAAATCAAGCCCTCTATAAGAAGGGGGTAGATTCAGGCAGTGGCAGGAGAAAATATGCTAAGCTTCATTCAATAATTAATTTATTCATTCTTTCATATGTCTTGTGCTCAGTGGTCCATTTTGACGAAGGAGTGAAGCTGACTGAGAAACAGAAAGTCAAGTTGGTGTTCTTTGATGGACGAGTTGAGACAACTCAAATGCAAAGGTGCATTTTTGATTTTGGTCAGAGCCGATCTAATGCTTTGAGTTCCTCTGTACAAAATATTCTTTCAACAGGCCACTAGTATTCTTTGGACCATGAGCCCATGAGACAGATACACTTTTGTTACTTCAATATTTTTTTTTGCTTAATGCTTTAAAGCCTTCAACCAAACTTCTCCATTCACTTCAGGGTTTTGAGATATGATCAATAAATACACGAATGTGAGTACAGCACCAGGTTTTGAAATTCTCTCCTTCATGCTTTACCAGATAGTTCAGTCTGGTTAATCCTTCCCCTGGTTTTCTGCAAAGAAACTTTCTATCATCAAATTCATGTGATGTCTAAAAATCACTGTAAAGTGCTTTCTGATAGCAAAATTCTGAAAAAGCAACAGTATTTTTTTTATTTCTGCATTTTTTAAGTACGGTGGGTACGTTAGACAGAATATGTATCAAAGCTTCTGTTCTTCCACAACTCGTGGACCAGCATATACCTGCAAGTGCTCTTGTATATCTTTACATGCCGAAGAAGAAAGAAAACTTACTCATTACAAAGATAGTATGAGTCCTGTATGGCAGCTCTTGGCATTGTTATCCTGCAATACATGTTACGTGTTAGTTTGAGAGAGCTGGTATTGTAAAATAATATTAAAATCAGCAATGTTCTAAAATGTTACTAAAGCTACTGTAATGTTACTAACGATATACCGCTCAAAGTTACTAAGAACAAAACATTTTAAAATACCATGTCATGTATTTAAAATGACTTTCTGATTATTGAGCTTCTGTTTCAGTACGTGGGATAATCCCAGGGTATCAAACTGGGCATGAGTCATGTAATCTACTGGTACTGGTAGTCTGGATGTTATGGCATCGATAATGTGTCACTATACTTCTTCACTTAAGTCACAATTCACAAGTAGTAAACTGGATGATGGAGGAAGTTTTTTTGGGTTTTTTTTTTTTTTGCTGAATCAAATAGAGCTTTTGTGCCAAATAAATTCATAATTAATGCATTAAGCATTTAACCTCCAGTTCACACAGGTGACATTAGCAGATTGATGTACCTGAAAATCAGAACTTGCCCAAATGTAGGTTATTGCTAGATGTTTCCGACTCGCTAGTATGACAGCCTCGTTTCATGTCATAACCTTATGGCCGTGCTTACAGGTCACTATCGCTATCTGACAGGATGAAGAAAAGGAAAGAGATTGTTTTCCTTTCAGAAATGTCAAATCACCTTCTAAATGTAGTAGAAATCACACCTTTGAAGTTAAATTACTAACCCAACACTGACACAAAATCATCGAGGATTTCGACCTAAGGCAGTTGGCATGAACTCTCAACTGATGTGAGATAGTGGTGCTAAAAGAGCATGCACGCTACCATTCCTGTCTCACTCTGCCAAAGGCATTCCCCTCAGACTACAGTCACTATCCATTGCATAATAACCTAAAAAGCATGCACATAAACCAGAAACATCCAACCACATGTCTTTAGGCCACAGCAAAAACACGCTGCTCCTCCCTGGAATAAAGTGCATACCATGTACTTATTTCGGCTAAAAGGCACTACATCTTCCTCATTCTCCACAACGGATGTACTGACTACTTGATTGTTGACTGAGTAAATCACCAACAGACCACAGGTATCTGCATCTGTAAATTAACAGCTTTCACAAAACTTTTTAAAAAATTTCCTGATTCGTTTTTTTTCTCCATTATTCTAGGATTTTTGCCATCAAACACACAAAGAAACCTTACATACCAGCTGACTTCAGCTTGGTATTACATATAAACTACCCCTAAAGTCATTAAACCATTCATTTATATTAATAAAGTGCAGTAGAATGTATTGCATATTATGCATATTGCTCTCTAGCCATTAATTACATTTCTCTATTGTCTGATTTAAGATCAAGACCAGTGCAGAAAATAAAATCTGTGTTATAACCATATTTTACATCTAAAGGAACACACTTCCAAGTATCCAAGTAATTAGCAAAAACTGGAATGAAGGCGGTCAATACTAGTACTGACTGTTAATTATTGTCAAAAATAAAAAGTTTAAAATACATAGTGCGGCATCAGCAGCTCTCAGGCAGTTTGGAAGGAATGCAAATAAAAGTAAATCAAATAAACCTGTTATGGTAAGAAGAGCTTTTAAACATAATTTCAAATAAGCAGGCTACATAATTGGACACTGTTTAGAAACTTCCCACTGGAATGCATAATGTCAGCTCCCTTTCAACTCTTCATGTAATCTCTTACATCCCCTGTTTAATGTTACATTTCAGCAGCGCTGTCATTTTTCCACTTGAAGAATTAAGACGCATTACACATTACACTCTTTTCATTACACTCTTTTCCCCAAGCGTACTGCGTATATTCACAGACATAGTCTCCATAAGTACAAGCAGGCACACAAACACGCTGCATACCATGGCATTTTTACAATATGGCAATATGCCAACACGTTCAAGCATACTGTACAGCATGTCGTGCACTGAGATGATCCTTATAGCGCTCACTCACACATACAATATGAGAGAATGCACACAGGCCTGATTTGGCTTGACTGCACAGTAATGCACTGGGGTTAGATGGTTGTCCAGTGTGCATAACCCTCGGCAACTACATGGAGATGAAAAAATAAGACTGTCTGTTCTCATATTCCACTGGGCTGCTGAGCTGCACAGCTAGACAGGACAGCAGGAGATATGAGTGGAGTGTCTGTGTCTGTATGTGCACATTATCAGCTGACTGCCTAGGTTTACCACTTGCAGCGTGTACTGTAAATCTGATATGTGTATTTATTGATACAGAGACACACTGATAAAGAAATCACATTATTTAACCGAGCTGGGATTTGTTTAATCATATTTTTTTAAATGCATTCATAATAAAATTGTGAGCTGAAAATTATATTTCCTCTAACGCTGACTTTCTCCTGCCAGTACTGGAGGGTTTAACATTTCCAAAATACCATAATAAGTCTTGTTGTACTGCATCACTCTCTGTTGATGTAAAATCTAGAAATTTGTTGACATGACAAACTAATCCAACTAAAGCCTTGTCACATGCATGCACACAGATAAACAAAAAACAAATGAAATACATGCTACACAAAAACCTCCGTGTCATCAATAAACTGTGAACATCCACAAAGAGTGAGACGAGGAATATCTAAGCACTAACTTTTGCTGTCTAAAGTTAATTCCACTTTAATTCTGAATATTGACTTTAAACTCTTGTCTTTGTAGCCTTGTTACATACTAATCCACTCTTGCGCTCCCCCTCACCACTAAACCTTTCCTGAATTACAGCCCATTGTCCTACTGTGCATGTCCGGTTCTAAGCTCTTTGAACTCTGTTAAATTTGAGTGTACATAAGCCAGATTCTCCATGTATGTGTGAGAGCATGCACTATAGTTTTCAAAATAATACCAGACAATTTGGAAATGGAGCACAAATCTGATTGACCTTTCCCCACAAGCTTTTCTATGCATACACATATAAAAAGTAAAATAAATAAATAAAAGGACGCCCACTCGTATTTTCTCGTGTACACAGAGGTCACCGGAAATCAGTGGAATTAATAGGACCAAAAACAACAATATCCTGACGATTAGAGCCGGGACCTTCAGACTAAAGAGGATTTTCAGCTTAACTTTTTAAGATTTAGCTACAAGACTTATGCTCAGGACCACAGTGTAATTGAATAAGACATTTGCATAAGGATTACCAGGACCCAGTTCTAATTCTTTTTATTTAATACCGCAAAGAGATATTTTCAGTCAAGTGAATAATGGCTGTAAATAACAAAGGTAAAGCAATAATGTATCCTCTGACATCACAGTGTGTGTAAAAGGGTCAAGAAATTAAGCAAAATAAAGACATTCAAATTCTACTCATCCAAACATGGAGTTACAGTATGAATTGAATTACAGTGTGTTAAATGCAACAAAACTCGTGGTGCATGAAGCTTAAATGTTCTTGACTGAAGTTCACTGCTTTCCCTGAAGCAATAAACACTTAAACAAGATTATTCTTCACACACAATTTATAAATTCCCATTTTGTTGAGACTATCCTAACAAGGACGAGCCAGAGGAGGGTCGAGACATTACAAAAAATACAAGTAATGCAAATTAGTGCAACGGCAGTAGTTGAATATAGATTTGAGTAAATAAAAATGCACATAAACCTGACCTACACTGTATTAAATCAAAAAGAAAAGTGTAGTTATCATTCAACTAACTGAAGTAATAAATAATGCAACAGTTATAAAGAGTGCTTCAAAAGAGGACTTCTCTATTCCATAACCATTAAGAACTTCTTTGTTTGTAGACACCATCCTCCCTGCATCTGGATGCTACATTAAACAGAGAGTCTGAGTCAAGCTGCAGAATGGTACCCTGGTGACAAAGATAAAGGGACTGATCAGATCGCATAAACATTTGAGCTGAAAGACGTGCACACTCCGCTGTAAGACAGAGCGAGGGAACAAATCTTCTCATAATTCACCCACAGAGCTTTGTCAGCTAACATTAGCAGGCTCGGTGTGAACTGAGATGAAACTCAAGAAATTTATCTTATTTAATGCAGCCAGGCGTCGTTAACATGTTTTTGATGATGAAGATTAATGGCAATGTTCTTAAAGCACTCAAAAAACATATATCTTGCAAATACAACCCAGATGGCTAAACTATTTCTCTGCAACTGAAGTTGCAGTCAAGTGGATGCTCCCTCCTAGGAACACTCCAGGCAAAAATGTAAAGAGGAGCAAAATTCAAGCCTGTTTTTACTAGTTTCTATATTTAACCCGTGTATTTACTGAGAAACCACGCTCACAAAAATACATGTTGCAGTGAAGTATCTGTATCTCCAAAAGTTAGAGTGCTTTCCCTAAAAAAGTTGCGCTGAGATTTACAGCACTGTACAAAAGTCTTGAGTCAGTCCTCATTTCTTTATATTTTGCAATGTGAAAAGTGAAAATTGCGCAGCGATTTATTGAAACCATCAATACAAATACAGCATACAAGGCAAAAACAGAGTTTGTAGGATTCTAATTCAATGTTTGGTATGACCTCCTTTATTATTCAACACATCCCGAACTCTCTGTTGCAAGCTTTCTTCTTACTTCTTGAGTTTTGGGGAATAGTTTTCCAGGATTCTTAGAAGACATTCAATGCTCTTCTTTGAATGTTGCCTGACACTGTTTCAGTACTATTGATGTCCGGGCTTGGGGAGATCAATTGATGGCTCTATGATTTTACTGCATTGACAGTGTGTATTGGATCATTGTCATGCTGAAAAATGAAGTAGATCCCAACCAGATGGTAACCAGATAATATTCCATGGTGGAGCCAAATCTACCGATACATTTCTGTGTTCATAACTCCATTAATTTGAAAATGATTTCCAACACCATTGGTTGAAATGCAGCCTCAAACCTCAGCCTCAAAGAGCCTCCACCCTGCTTTACAAATGTTAGCAGAAGACACTGACTGCTGCACTTCTCTCCTGACCTCTTCTGTACAAACTGATGACAATCTCAGCCAGAAATCTGACATTTGGATTCATCACTCCATAAGACCTGCTGCCACCTGTTTTCAGTCCAGGTCTTGTTAAATTTGACATACTTCAGCCTGTTCTCCCTGTTTCCCTTCCTTAAGAATGGCTTTTTGACTGCCACCCTTCCACTGAGACCATTTATGATGAGTCATCACTGAACAGTAAATGGATCAGCTGAAGGACCAGATGCATCTCTCAGGTCCTGTGTCAGGTTTTTGTTGGCGTTTTCCCATTTCTTAAAGACATGACTTAAGAAATTGTATATGTTTCTGTGGCATGCCATTTCTTCTCTTTTCTTCCACTTGTCTAGATTCCACAAATTTTTTTAAGGACACATTGTTCACTATGCTCAGATATGTCAAGTTTATCTAACAGCCTTTCGGGATTGTACCTGTTACACCGTGTTATCTTTGTCTTTTTTCACAGGTTCCGCTAAAGAAGTGGCAACAAATTATACAATTGCAACAGGCTGCAGAAACACAGCCTGTCTCTTTAGTAACAAACGGCCTAAAGAAACAATTTACAATTGATTGTTTGCCAAGTTTTCTGTCATAGATAGACACAACACTTGTTCATCCGTTGAGTTTTTTATGCTTTTTTTATGCTTCATAGCTCCGTGTTAAGTGGCTTAACAAACAAAAAAAAAAGACATTGTTCTGAAAAATTTGAAATGCAAGGACTGGGTGAATAACCAGCCAATGCCCAATGAAAATCTTTGAAAGACCTTCAGAAAAATGCTATTTTTCAAGACCACTTTTAAAAAATGACAAGAACGTCTGGTTTACTGGGAAAAGAAATACAAAAAGAAATGAGAGATGACTCAAAACTTTAGCAAAATGCTGTAATAACATTTTTAACATTACTCAGTATTTCTTTTCCAATGCAATGCTACAAAAGTTACTACAGTGCAGTGAATTATTAAGCTCAATTATCAGTCAAAGGGTTTTTAGCAAGGGTGGGTAAGTCCAGGCCTCGAGGGCCGGTGTCCTGCAGGTTTTAGATCTCACCCTGGGGCAGCACACCTGAATCAAATGATTACTTCATTACCAGGACTCTGGAGAACTTCAAGACATGTTGAGGAGGTAATTTAGACATTTAAATCAGCTGTGTTGCATCAAGGACACATCTAAAACCTGCAGGACACCGGCCCTTGAGGCCTGGAGTTCAACATCTGTGGTTTAAGGGTTAAAATATCAGTATGAAATGTTCAAAATGTATATAAATATAGAAAAAAGCTGTAGATGTCATCTAAGTACCAAAAATACTGTCTTATTATACACTACATGGACAAAAGTACTGGGCTATCTATACACGTTGCACCTACTGGAGCTCCTCGGCCACAGAAACTCATGCCGTGAAGCACCTGGGGCAGAGTTTTTGTGTTCATGTTAATACCAGAGGAGGTTTGGAACTCCACAGTTATTAAGCACTGGTGATCTCGCTCTGTAACATTACATTGTCTTTGCCTTCATGGCACTTAAACTTTGTACCACTTACACCTAATTGTGGAGTATCTAGAGGGGAAGAAATCAACATTAAATTCCTAAAGTGACTTGTTGTTATGGTTGCGTCCTTATGCAGTACCACACAAAAGTTCGGTGAGCTCTTCTGAACAATCCAATCTTTCATGAATATTTGTTAAAGCACAGCTAAGTGATTGAGTTTACACAACTGTGGCAATGTGACTGAAAACATCCGAAACACCTTTTTTTTAATTTTCAGATGGTATTGATGGTAGCATCACTTTTACATCTGTATTGAACATTGTTGTTGAAACTATGAAAAATCCTATCTGAGAAACGCCAGTAATATGCATTCCTCAAGCTGGTAGCAAGGAGAATACACTTTAGATATACATCACATAAAGAAGGCACTAAAAGAATATAGGCTTAATGAAAAGGACACAGAAATGTGAGTTTTTCCTTTGGTAGTGGTTAAAACAGATGGTTACAGAACATAGAGTAAAGGAAATGCAAGAGAGAGAGGCGCAAAGGATAGAGAGCAAGACAAAGGAGCAGGAGAAAAGCAAGTCAAAAGCATAGAGGGTGAGAAAAAGAGAGCCCAAAGGGTTCTCTGCAGCCAGACGGGTTCTAATGATGCCGTCTCAATAACAGATTCACTGTGCACGAAGTAGTGGTTGTGCTTGAGTGTACAATGAAGTAAGACATTTCTTTTAGTAGTTTTTTTTATCTGGACATAGCTTCTTTTTTTAATACCGGAACACAAAGAACAGTGTCATATAAATAAACATATAAAAATTGTAGAAATCCTTTAAAAATAAATCATTTCCGCCAAAGCAGCTTTAATTTATTTTTCAACACTTCAGCTCTTTAAAATCACATACACTGGGCTCTGGAGTGAACAATTCTTCTAGTCTGAAGAATGTCAGCAATAGAAATAGAAACTATAGTAATGATTTAAACCTTAAGCAAGCAGTGTAGAATGTTATTTTCTTAGGTTCAAAGATCCTTACACATATAAAAGCAAAACATTTCCCAGGAGCTACCTGCACTACCTAATATTCCACCACTTTAATCTGGATGCTGCTACTTTTACAGTGGCTGCATAATCAGCACAAAAAAACAAACAAAACGCAACAACAATCAATATGCTTGCTTCCTCGCTAGAAGTCCCTGTGGCATTCATTACTGTAAATAAGAATGAAGTTTACTTGACTTGCTTAAGGATACAAATTTGTAAACCATTATGAGGCTGTGACTTATGCCACATTGGGGCATCCAAGAGACAAGCATGTGTTGATTTAATAAGAGATACAAGAGCTATATGTTTATATACTATAATGGAATATGTATTTAAAATTAGCTGTAGATTACATTTCTGAGACACGCCACGCATAATAAGAAGAAACAGTGGGAGCTGCATTAATGCAGTTAGATCAGCGCCACATTCTCATCACGTAGTGCTGTTTGAATGACCAACACAGCTGTTACTGTCTGTCTAGCATATTTATTATTACCTTATGTTGTTTGCACTCCATGGAGCGTCTGCATAAATCATTTCACAGGACAGCTTTTCACCCTCCGGATCTGTGTTAATGCAAAGTATGTGCTGATCTCCATAGATGCACATAGTTTGACTGTAAACATTTAAAATATATATATAAAATCAAGAATTCTGCACCTCTGTGTAGGAATTTGACCTCTGTGTTTAACCCAACTGGGAGCTATGAACACACGGTAGAAGACATAAGCAAATGCACCCACTAGCAGTTAAAACAGGAGCCAGGGCACCAGGCAGCCAGAGGCAGCCCTTCAGAAATAACTGGGGGAGGGGTTTTTCTGTGCATTGCAGCACTTAGGGTAGAGGCAGGGGGCGCTACTCCAACAATGAAGAGTCCACATGTGGCTTTGTTGAATCTGATATGAGGTACAACACCTTAACAGCACAAATGGAGCATGTTTAGGAAACTTTATCCTATAAAGAGCTCAGCTCAGATTTACGATGTTAAATCACAACTTACTGTCTACCACAGTAAGTTGTGGCATATGAAAAACAATGATGGCCTTACCCATATGGAAAAGATATATATAAATCTTATAAAGTTTGTATCTGTCTTGTGTGAAACTTGTATGAAAAGCATACAAGAGTGAAAACAGATATAAGATCCCTTGAAAAATTATATAAATGAAACTTGTATGTTTTGGATACTTACTAAAACAATATATGAAAGTAATGAGAAAGTGGCCACCTTCATGAGTAAATCATATAAGCCTTATATGATTCACTATATGAAGTAGGCCACATCTTATGCAAGCGTTTTATAAGTTTTTACTATTTCTTTTCCATATGGGTAAGAACAAAAGTCGTAAATTCCTCCATGACTGCAAGAAGATGAAAGAATTTACCAAACATAACAAACTGTGTGCAAATATCTGCTCTCGCTGTTGTCTCCCTTTGAATTTGTGGGAATTTCTTTTTCAGAGCATTAAGGAACACTATAGTGAACGCTACAATCCAGATGGGCACACGCAGGCAGCGTTGTGACGTGTTGCCAAGTGTGTCAGACAAACAAACAGCACATTACAATTCCATGACAGTGATTAGCAAAGTGTCTAACACCTCTCAGTTCCAATGTCTATTTCTGTAATCGCTGACAGCATTTTAAGCACTAAGGGGGAGACAGGGAGGGAGAGGGGAGAACAACGGAGGGAGGTAAAATGGGGAAAGAGGAGAGGAGCCGTATATATATATGTATATATATATATATACATATATATATATATATATATACATATATGTATATATATATATATACATATATGTATATATATATATACATATATGTATATATATATATACATATATGTATATATATATATATACATATATGTATATATATATATATACATATATGTATATATATATATACACATATATGTATATATATATATACATATATGTATATATATATATACATATATGTATATATATATATACATATATGTATATATATATATACATATATGTATATATATATATATATATATATATATATATATATATATATATATATATATATATATATACATACATATATATATATATATATATACATACATATATATATATATATATATACATACATATATATATATATATATATATATATATATATATATATATATATATATATATATATATATATATATATATATATATATATACATATATATATATATATATATATATACTATATATATATATACTATATATATATACATACAGCACAGGTACAGATATGAAATATTATATCACAGAGAATATGACTCCAGACAAAGACTGAGGTGGGAGCAGAGGCCAAGTCAGGGGTGAAGTCTCACTGTGTTATTCACTGAGAAACAGAAATGAGTCCAACAGTAATACAAGTTTTTCTTCCTCCGCTATCAGGTAAAAGCTACTACTGCTTATGTACTGTTTTCATTTTGTGAGCATCTGAGTGTGTGTGCTGATGTGCGTCTGTGTGTTTGATGTTGCACAGGTCACACGTTAAGTATTGTGTTTGCATTTCTGCAAAGCAGTCCAAAGAACAGCTAAAAAAAGGATTCTTAAATATTCTTTTGAGCTCTCAAAGTAAATCAATAAATCTGAAAAGGGCCGCGCCGACAGGATCGTGTAATAAATATTTTTTTCCTCCGCAACGTGGAAATTAACTACTTCTCACCGAAAATAAGAAAAGGATCATTGTGAGAGAGTTGTGAAAATTACCAGTAAAAGTGTGAAACTGAAAGTAAGCAGAAAGCACACTACAAGACATGCATGTGATCAGATTTGTGCAGCTCTAGTACAATAGAGTTCGTGACCGATCATCTCCATGCGTCACTGTTCAGTGAATCATTCACAAATGCATGAAGCAAAGACAGAGCATAAAGGGACGATGCAGGCAATGCTCTTTGGATTTCAAAGTGTTATAAATGTAACTGTCAAGATTTTTTGCGGGGGTATTTTCCCTCGCCAATTTGTCCTTCTTCGCATGCGTATACTGGGCCACATGTGTTAGTGTATCTGCGTGTGTGCACAATGCAGAACAAACTTCCAAATGTCATGTTTACTTTGTCTTTAGATTACCACTCCATAATTTGATGTGGAGGAAATATTTTTGAAAAAAGAAACTAATAATGTTGGCACTCACACAGACACGCTTGCACAAAGATGCGTGAACAAACACCCATGCTGAATATGTGGCCAAACACACAGATTGTGGTCAGGACGTGTGCTTACAAATGACCACTATTACTTGCATGCAAGCTCAGACAATATGCACACCGACTAATGCGTGCTCGCATGCTCACACACAAGTGTGCCTGAGACACTCACACAAATGTTGTACACATGCAAAAACATATTTTCTGCACATTCAGGGAACCTTGTACCCCTGTGAGACACAGTGCAGATAACTGGAAGACTAAAACAGCATTTGTGTCAGCAGAGACGGTGAACAAGACCATGAAAAACCACGAAAAAGAGAGAGGAAGGAAGGAGAGGGCAGCTGTAAATATTCACACAGCTACAAGGACGTAAGAGGAACAAAAGGGATGAATAACACGCAAGGACACCCACATATAGTATATATGTCATATAGTACATGCAACAGAAATGTGCAACTGCACACTCACAAACACACACACATAAAGCTGACAGTCCCACTAGTATTTATTATAATAAGGTTTCCCATACACTCTACAAACACTTTATTACGGACACCTTGTTGGTACAGGGTTGGACCCTTGTACTATATATAGGTCCTGGAATCATCCCTCAGATTGTGATGCTATCGTATCTTATTGATACGATAGCATCACACAGCTGCTGCAGCTTTGTCTCCTCCACACCCATGATGTGAATCTCCCCTTCTTCCACTTCCCAAAGGTGCCCTATTTGATTGAGATCTAATGACTGTGATGGCCATTTGAGTACAGTGAACTCATTGCTATTTTCAAGAAAGCAGATGATTTGAGCTTTATAACATGGTGAGTTAACCTGTTGGAAGCAGTCATCAGAAGATGGGTACACTTAGAGCTGGGCGATAGAACGATAACGATATGTATCGCGATATAACTTTTACTCGATAGAGAAATTAAGCTATCGCGATAGACCTCGCCGCTCTTGTCCTCTTAAAATAAAAAAAAAATAAAAAAAATAAAAGTTTAGCCAATCCAAACTAAGTAGCGCAGAGCCGAACCAATCACAGCCGCAGCGTCACGTCGCGTGACTTGTTACGTACAGCACAAGTGCCAAGCCGCACGTGTGTTTGTTTGGGAAGCAGCCAGCGGGTAATGGAGCCAGCGCGTAATGGAGGAAATGAGTGTGCCGACTAGAAAAATCAACCGAGCGTGACCGAAGAGAAAACAGATGATGGTTCCAATGCCGGAGAGATTGTCGAACGGAAGAGCCATAGAAGTTCCGTAGTGTGAAGGTATTTCGGCTATTTCAAGTCTGACAAAAAACAGAGTAGCGTGCACTGTAAATTGTGCCGAAAGCAAGTCTGGAAATACAATAAACTGGTGCATGCGTCACACTGTGCGCCACGTTATTGTTTCGGTGAAATGAATTTCTACAATACTGTTACTGTTAATTCTACTCTCTGCAGTGTTTAAATGCTTACATATACACACAGTTACTGTCCCTCCACACATACGACTCGGTTCTGCTTCTATGCCCCAGCTTTGTTTACTTTTTCCCACCGAGGCTTCTAGACTTCTGATTGGCCAACATTTCGGTACGGTTAGGAATCTAGCGCCACCTGCTGCTTTGGCATGTTCATAGCAGCGTTTTCCTTCATTTCTGCCTTTATGTGTGGACGGGATTATTTTTTAAAACGAAAACGGAAAATCTCAGTTTTCAAAAATACCCGTGTACGTGTGGACGTAGCCTCAGTCTCTGACTGGAAGCGCTAATTCGTCATTCGGCTTTTGTCAGACTAAAGTAACTGTTAAAACTGTTTGAAAAGCTCAGCTATACAACAAGGAGAGATTGAGAATTTCCTTTTAGTTCTCAGTTTACTTGATATTGACAAAAGTTAGTCAGTTTTGTCTGTTCTTCTGTAACACAAACTAAGATTTATTTTTAGAATTAATATTTTGTTTCTAAGTGGAATTGACAATTTAGTCTGTTTCGTTTGTTCTGTTTTGAAACTTAAACGCTTTAGCGGCTGCCTTTTGTGTAGTTTGCAATATTTGCCTTTATTTATCTGAAAAAGTCTCATGTTCCTTAAGTACATCTACCCTGTTGAACTTATTATAGGAAATAAATATTTAAATCAAAACAAGCTGCTGATTATTTCACATTTTACTTGTGAGCAACGGCACATTTAAATCTTACAAATATAGTTATTTGGCTTATATCGTGATAGATATCGTTATCGCCTGAAATGAAAAAAACATATCGTGATATGAAAAAATCTCATATCGCCCAGCTCTAGGTACGCTGTAATCATAAAGGTATGGACATGGTCAGGAACAATACAGGTGTAGGAGATGGTGTTTAAATGATGCTGAATTGGTGTTGTGAGGTCCAGTATCCCCAGTGGGGTGACTGTAGTTCAGGCGGTAAAGCAGGTCATCTGGAGCAGGATGGTTGGTGGTTCGATCCAAGGATTTAGATGATCCAAGTATCCTTAGGAAAGATACTGAACCCCAAGTTGCTCTCTAATGCATTCATCACAATACCAGTGTGTGTGAATGTTAGATAGAAAGCACTTATGTGTGGACAAAAAGTGCTCATATTAATGGGTGTGAATGAATGAATGTGGTATAAACCGCTTTGAATGCTCAAGTAGTAAAGCACTATATAAAAACCACTCCATTTACCAATATCGCCTACACCATTACACTACCAGCAGCCTGAACCATTGATGCAAGGCAGGATGAATCCATGCTTTCATGTTGTTTACATCAAATTCTGGCTCTACCATATGAATGTTGCAGCAGAAATGAAGACTCATTAGACCAGACAAAGTTTTTCCATTCTTCTGTTGTCTAATTTTGGTGAGCCTGTGTGAAATGTAGCCTCAGTTAACTGTTCTTAGGTGTACTGTTGCTGTAGTCCATCTGCTTCAAGGTGTCTAGCATGGAAAAATTGGTTTCCATCTGAATGGAAAACATGGCTTCCATTCAGAAGTGTTCTTCTACATAACTTGGTTGTAACGAGTGGTTATTTGATTTACTGTTGCTCTCATCAGCTACAAGCAGTATGGCTACTCTATTCTGACCTGACATCAACAAGGTATTTTCATCCAGAGAACTGCTGCTCACTGGATTTTTTTCTGTTTTTTATAAACCTTATAGATGCTTCTGCAGAAAAATCTCAGTAGGTCAGAAGTTTGTGGAATACTGAGACCAACCAGCCTGCAAGGCACCAACAACCATGCCAAGTTCAACATCATTTAAATTAGCTTTCATTCTCATTCTGATGTTCAGTTTGAAATACAGGAATACATCTTAACCATGTCTACAAGCCTAAATGCACTGGGTTTCTGTGATGTGGTTGGCTGATTACATATTCGCTTTAAGGAATAGTTATTCAGTTATTTCTACCATGTGAGTAACTTCTAGTCACTGCACAGTCTCTAAAATCAGCTAGCTTCTGAAAATATTTCATTGAGAACACAATATTAAGAGCACAGAGCCACAAAGGCACGCCTTTACATTTTTTATATTTTTTGTGTGGATTCTTCATGCATTCTGTGCTGCCAGAAGTGGTTTAAATCAATCTACGCAAAAAGCAAGCTGACACTTGCAACAAAAGTTTTTGTCCTCAGATGACATTAAGCGTGTGCCAACTGCATAAACGCACAATACAATCATCCGGGAACAAGGGCCTGTGTTGTACTAGTCCTTCCCAACCCATCTGGTCCATTCTACCTGTATTCTGACTGATACAGTGAGATGAAGCACCTTCAGCAGGGCAGGCCAGTCTACCCTCGCCTGCATCTGCAGTCAACCTCAGACAAGCAATCATACTTCTTCTCACAGTTACCTGTCACTTCATCTCAACTTCAGAAACACACACATTCTCAATTTCTCTCTCTGCCTGGTTAAGGGTTCTGCCTCAGTGACCAGGTACAGACGTCAGAGCAGCTGCCACTGTCTGTCTCTTTCCTTTACAAGAAGATACATAACAGTCCCAAATACCACACCGCAAACATACAGAAACCAGACAAACAATTTGAACCTCAGTGAATCATATTCACATACAAAACAAAAAGGAGAAAAAACCCCACTATTGTTCATGCACTAAGAAATATGAGGCGCTAAATCTTTCAAGTCAAAGATAGCACAGACCAGCACATCTGTCAACACTCAGACATAAAACTCAAAAGAGATGAAGCGTTTAACACACGCTGCCAAGCGCCCACCCTGCTGAATTGGTGCATACATTCAGATTTAAATATATGTGTGCACACACAAACAGAAAAGGACAGTTTCAAAAAGGAAGCGGTGTTGACAGCTGTGAAACTTGGAGACAAAACCAGACAAGAACAGCCATTCACACAAACTGAGATGTTTAGAAATCCTTCTCCAAGGAAAAGACCGGAATAGCACCAAAGTGAAAGGAAAAACCAGGACATGCCACCCCAATTTCTAAACCCTGTAAATAATGGAAACCTCTCATTTGGTCTTTCAACTCGTCCCATCCAAATGACAGAAATTCTTCTCTTTCTCAACAGTATGAAAGGACTGAGCCCCCCGTGTTCAAGCGTTGCAAAGATCCAATAATCTCGAAGTCAATTCTCTCACTCGTCACTTTATAACCTTTTTTTCTGCTTGCCTGCTTTATCTTTACCAAGTCTGTGATAACTGACTGAAACAGGGTTTTTTTTTTAACAAATTAATGCTCTATGTTTCTGGATAATTGTCTGTATTAAATAACATGAGAAGCTACCATGATGTGTAAGATGTAAGAATGCAACTATGTTAAATACGAATCCCAGGAGCCATTCACCAATATAGGACGTGAATCTGTATCATTTAGTACATGGTAGTGGGTAGTCAAAGAACCCATGCTAAGCTACAGTACAGAACAACTAAGCCGTGTCAAATGAATCTCAGTGGACCTAAAATATCTGTGGTCACAGTCTTTGGCCCAGTTTTAGCAACACATGGGCTGGTTGTCAGCAGCACATTAGAAGCTAAGATCCTTACCCATAAACCAGCGCCATCAGGGAAGTGTGTGATCGACATCAGTGAGTCAGCCTGGGATCACAGAAGGTACAGACGCAGCCTCCGAAGCAGAGCTGTTCCAAGTTCCTCGGTACGACTCTAACAACCTCACTGCCAAGCATGTCGAAAAACAGTGCAAAAAATTGTTTTACATGGCATTCCTGCTGGCAGCTACGAGGAACCTCAGCAGTGTTGCCCTCATGAAAATGGTTTCTGTTTCAAAATTTCTACTATACAAATATTTCACTTTTTGCAAAAAAATAATTTGAAACCAAAAAGACATCAAATACTTAATAAAACAAAAGCAACTTTTGGCTGCTCCCTTATTCAGAAGGGGACGCCACAGTGGGTAGCTCCACATATTTGACTTGGCAGATTTTTATGCCAGATGCCTTTTCTGACATAACATCTATGTGATTTGTGTCTCCGTCCAGGATTGAATTGAGGATCTTTTGCTCACTAGGCAAATGTAAGCAACTACACTATCACTAAAAATGATAATAATATAATATACTATAATAACAACCTGTAGCCTCAGACTAAGTGAAAAACATAAACAGCACTGAAAGTGCTATGAATGGTGATCGTGCTGAGAGACAGAGAAAGGTAACTGTGCAAGACATCGCTTGAACCGGGATGAACCAGGCTCACAGACAAGGGAAAGAAGCCAGCATCTTTGACTCGTCTCTAATGCTTGATGTACCAGTGGATGCACTCTGACACACTGCGTGGCTAAAATTCAGTGACACCACAGTGAGGACTTAATTTGGCTGAATAAATCACCAAAGAATACAAATGTGCTTCTCTGGTAAAGGTCACGAGGTTGAAGTGTTTGCATGTTTGCTTACATAGCCGGAATACAATGATAACACTGAGAACTGTCAGCTATTTACTGAAGTTTTAGATAAATGCTGTGGGTTGACCTTTCAGTATTCAGCACTGGAAATACATGATTTTAATTAAGCACCACAGATAAATGAACTGGGAAGGTTCAGAGTTTTTTAAAGACTCCAGTGGCATCAAAATATATATATACATATATATTATACATATATACCAGACCGGTCTCTCTCATTCCCTAACACACACATGAAGAACCAATATGAACTGCCATCATAAAGCAAAGAGACATTGCCATGCAGAACACGATGCAGTGAGGGCCAAGAGGCAAGCGGACTGCCCCCCCCCCCCCCCCCCC